>NC_134836.1:88422492-88723866 GCF_004210375.1 Tachypleus tridentatus | reverse complement strand
ACTTTAGAGATGTAGTTTAAAATGAATAAAATACATAAATTTTTCAACATTCAATATAATAGTTGTTGATGAAAAATTGTATCACACAGAATTTGTTTTCAGGACTTCACGCAAAGTTATCTAATCATTATCTAATAGACTAGAAGACCAGTGGTCAATGTTTGAGTTACACCGATCGAATAATGAGATCGGAATTTGACTGTCACTCTTATACATTCATTGTTTCAAAAGGAGGAGAACCATGAGCACTCTGATCTAAAGTCCGATACAGCAACCTCTAGTAAAACTGATCTAAAGGAAAGGTTAGGACACCTAGGGATCGCTTCAAGTTCAAACAGTCGCCAAGTTTTTAATATTTTACTTCAACTGATTGTAAACTGTACAATATGATAAAAAGCGCTAGCTCGAAAATTCATACTTCTTTTAATAAAGAAACATAAAAAATTGGCGATTGTTTAACCTGCTATTTAATTTTGTTGTTTTCGTCGCCTATGTGGTTTTAACTATGTTTGTCAAGTTCAGACTGATCAGAAATTGCTTATTTTTCCTGATTTAGTTAAAATAATCAATCAACGTTAAATTTTTATTCTTTCACAACTGTGATATATAGAATCATGTCTCCGACAAGTACAAAATAATATAAAGCAGTAAGTATTTGGATTTACAACATTAAAATCAAGGGTTCGATTTCCCTTGGTGGATTCAGCAGATAGCCCAACGTAGCTTTCTTATAAGAAAACACATACACACAAAATAATAAAAAAGAGCCATACACAAATTAATCTATGGAAAATTCATGTAATTGTTCTCAATGATTATAGCTACTTCACAAAGTAGTGAACATTAAGATAACATTTAAAGACGCCACCAGGGGAAGCGCGGTATATATATGGACTTACAATGCTAGAAACTGGGTTTCGATACTCGTACTGGGAAGAACAGTGATAGCCCACTGTGTATCTTTATGTTTAACGTCAAACAAGCTTTAAAAATTATCAATGTTTTCAAATTTTTAATTTGTTTCTATTTTCATTCGAAAATTTAAACATTTTGAGTTATTTTAATTCCCCTTGTAAGTTTATGCCTTCTTTTTGTTCTTCTATCGGAAATTTAAAAAAACGAACTGTATTTGACATAAAACGATTTTTATCATTATTTATTTGTGCGCCTGGCTGGGTGTTAAATATTTATCATTACGGTCTTGGAAATTACAGTTTTTTGAAAATATTTCATTTAAGGGCAATATTAAAGCATTCTTACATCAATGCTTCACTAAATTTCACGGCTTGTTAACTAAGCTATTTCTAATTGAATAGTTATAAATTTAAGTAGTGCACACTTTCAATGTTAGTGCATTACTTGAAATAGGAAAAAACCTTTGAAAAGAAAGGAAATAATCAAGCATATAGAAACATCGTTTTCAAATATAGTTTATTCATGGATGAAATTTAAAATATTTTCACCGATTTATTGCTTAACTTTCATTCCCATTAAACGCAAGAGCAGTTAAATAAGCAACTTGAAACAATAAATAAGGCATCTAATAACATAATTTTACCATACTTGCTTATATCATACCAAAAAGCGATATGCAACTTCCAACTTCGTGAAATTTTTATTCTGTGTTTATGTAGATTTGCAACAATTTTTTTCCGTTTTATCTCCGTTTCCCATCACGGATAATTTTATTTTTCTCCTTTCTCAGGGTGCAGATATGACGTCATGAATATGTCACAGAGGATCAAATACACTGGTGCCAGGATAGCTAAAAACTATCTTTCTACTTACAAAATAGTAGAACTGAATTACAAAACCTTTACTAAAGTTGAACGAATATATTGTATTTCTAGCTCCTTTCTTGCCTACTGGTGGCTCAACGGTAAGGTTCACAGTTTATAACAATAAAATTTGGATTTAGATACCCGTATAGGGGATTACACAGACAACCATTTTTGTAGCTTCGTACATAATACCAAATAAAAACAAATACTTTTTGTTTCCTATTTACAATAAATATATATTTAGTTATTTCTTTGATTATTTTGGGACGACAACGTCAGGTAAAAATAAACTTTGCTGCTCGATAGTTCGCTGATATATTCTTTATCAGGAGCGTATTGTTAAAAATACGAGGTTTGTTTGTTCCCAAATATTTGTAACGATAAAGTCATGATGAAGACGTAAAGTGAAATAACTTCTGCCTGTTTCTTTAATTTCGCGAAATCTACTCGAGGACTATAGGTGCTAGCCGTACCTAATTTAGCAGTGTAAGACTAGATGGAATGCAGATAGTCTACATCACCCTGCGTTTACTAAAGAAAAGTGGAATTGATCGCTACATTAAAATGTTCTCATAGCTGAAAGGGAGAGTAGTTCGTTGAACGAGGCTAGATCCCCGCGACCAGCAGATTGTGAGTATAGTCTCTTCAACATTAGACCATGCCAAGCCTGCGAAATATCTAGTGATAAGGAATTGTTCGTTTGTTTTTGAATTTCGCGCAAAGCTACACGAAGGCTATCTGCTCTAGCCGTCTCTTATTTAGTAGTGTAAGACTAGAGGTAAGACAACTAGTCATTACCACCCACCGCCAACTCTTGGGCTACCTTTTTACCAACGAATAGTGGGATTGACCGAAACATTATAACGCTCTCAAGGCTGAAAGAACGAGCATGTTTGGTGTGACGGGGATTCGAACCCGTAACCCTCAGAATACAAGCTGGACAAGTAAAATAATGAAAGATTCGAGTGTCTTCACTGCCAGACCATGCCAAGCTTATGAAATATCGAGTAATAAGGAAAGTTTCGAATGTCTTCACTTTCAGAGTATACCAAGCCTGGGAAATATCGAACAGTAGGGAAAGTTTTCTTTTATTGGAACTGTTGTCGTAAAATAATCAAATAGATATACACCCCCACAAAAATATTCCAGTTCAGTTTGTGAACAATAAGTAATACGAATATATCTAATTATTTTAACGAATCACAGTACGGAAGAAAAAAACATTGCAATACACGAAGATGTTTTATTATCTTTCAGAAGCCAAACCATGTGAGGATCATCGTTGTTTATCTTCCCAACAGTCCATTATTGTTGTTTGTTGAATTTTGAATAAAGCTACTTGAGAGCTATTTGAGTTAATAGTGGCTAATTTTCAACTTATTGATTAAAGATAAATCAGCTAGTCAACGCTTACTACTCCACTGGGTTACTCTAATCGTAGAGAAGAGCATAACTGTCACTTTTATAACACACCCATAGTCATAAATTGAGGATAGCGATTATTTCTTTTGGCGGTAATGGGACACAAACCATAGAACTTTGAATCCGCAGCCATGTCTTGTCCTCCACCTTCTGGATCGCGTTTGGCCCTTTACCAATAAATGTTCGTATTATTTTAAACTTATCTACTAAACTTGCGGTGTGGAGGGGTGTCCCCCTTTAGCCTAGTAGTGTGTGGGGCCTATTCTGGTAGAATAATTGTAAGTTTAACAAACATCTCAGTTGAGATTTAAGGGAAAGCAGTTAAAAATTAATAACACAAATACATTTTGGTATCAAATAACGCAGTATTGTTGGTATAAAAGCTGTCCAATGATCATTCATAACACTCAGAAAGCAGCTTCTAGTGATAAGTCTGAAGTCTTATAACTCTAAAAACTAGGTTTTAATACTCCTGCTGTGTAGCTTCGCGCTTATCAACATAGAAACTGTACATCATTCTTATGTTTTTCCTATTCCGTGACAATGATCAATGAATATGAATAGTAAAAAAAAACTTTTCCTAAGTTTTTGATTTTATCACTTGGAGATTTGAGAATTTCGTTGATCGAGAGTGAGAGCAAAATATTAGATGATTCTAAATGAGACCCCAGTGGCACAGCTGTATGTCTGCGATCCTATAACGCTAGAAACCGGGTTTCGATATCCCTGGTGAACAGAACACAAATAGCTCAATGTGTAGCTTTGTGTTTAACTGCAAAAAAACACACAAACAGACTCTCGATGAAGCCTGGGGAGTTGACAGAAATAACTCTCGTTTTGACCTGTTTTTATTCTAAACACAATTTGTGTTTTCTTATTTACAGCAACGAGAAAAACACTGGAATACATTCCGATTAGAATATATTTCTGGTGTCTCCAAACTTCTTTTAAGTAAGGTGTCAGATAGATCAAACTCTTAATTCAGGTTAATTTTTCCAACTGTTGTATTATTAGCAAATTTACATAAAGTTGTATGTTCAGATTATGTCACGTTCCTCCGTTATACAACACAGTAAGTCACTTTATACAACACAGTAAGTAACATGAAATCATTTAAAGATTGTAACAAAAACTTCAAGTAAATATCTTTGTAGGATCAAATGTGCCAATGAACGTGATTTGAATATAATGAATTTTTGTCTGTTAGTTGAAAGTTAAGCGTCATATCTCGTTTATTTTTGTAACAGTTTAATGCTTTATGATTGAAAGCATTTATGATTCTCCATCTGAAAATCATAATATATTCATGATCTGTGTGTATACGGACTAAGTGTGATGTGTGTATATATATATATGAGTATAATTTATTGAACTCAAATTACAGAGGTTTTATGTTTCAAAGTTCAATAATGTCCTCTTTCTTATACACTGTTTCAACCTTCGACAAATCTCAGCACAATGAGAGGATTCTTAAAACACTATTACATCCATAGAATGAAAAAGTAAACAAGAAAATTTCCTTTTTTATTTCACTATTTAGCTGGCAGTAACAAAACCTTGTTAATACACGAAGAAAAACACAATGACCTGATAACATGATCTTTAATAGTATTTATATGAGATGAGAGTGACAGTTTAAGATAGAATTTTACTGTTTGTTGTTTTACGTAAAAAACAACAACAAAAACATCTGCAGTTTATGAGGATTTATCACACATTTTAGGATTATTGGTTTCCAGTTCTTCGTGATTAATAAAGTGTTGTGTTAGTCACTTTGATAGGAAAAATTCAACACAAAATGATTAATGCTCAATTCTAATTTTTTTCAGAAACAACGTTACCTAATATTTTACTTTGTATTTGTTTTTTCATATCAAACTCTGTCGATAGAGTAAACTCAATTTCGCGAAACTAAAAGCTGTACAGTAAACCTGTATACAACAGTTACGCTTAGAATATATTACTGTATACGATAAAATCGTATGTATTTAATTTTGTATGACACAGCGCGTAATACCGTATAGGCTTAAAGTTTGAGCAGTAAGAGTTTTTTGCCCGAGGTGAGATCTTTTTTTAAATTACTATGTAATGTTTTAAACATCATTTAAAAATATCCCACAAAACTGTAATTCCTGAATAAACAAAACAACAGTAAAAAAACAAGAAAAAACAACTGCTCGTCAGATCATAATTTTGACGGTTCTCATAACTGTAAGACTGACAATGCTTGGTCTTCCTTTACTAAATCTACTGATATTATCACGGCAAGTTTTAAGAAAAATATCGCATCGGATTTTTATTACTAAGGTCTTTTACGACGATGAGATAAAATGTCTATATTATTCTTGAAGTACATTGAACTTTATTATCAAAAGTGTTAGTAAGCTTGTTTCAGTAGCATAACATGGATTTTATGTGTGAATTTAATAATGTTATCAAGTCTCACTTGTTTCATTGCGTATGACCGTCGTAAATTTTAAATTGATGGACTAAAGGGAAAGCAACTAGTCAACAGCGCCCACTGATAAATCGCCGGCTAAAGTAATCACATAATACACTCTAACACCTAAAGTGCTAAGGCCTTCTTTACATGCAATGACATTTCAACTTTGGACTCACAGTTCAGGCACACTAACTCATGGGCCACACCTAGCTCATTAAGTTTCACTATGAAATAAATCTTATTTAACTTGCTTATGGTTCTACACAACAGCTAGATAGCTAGAGTCTCAATATGTATGTATAAGCTTAGAAAAGTATTCATATAAAAATATTCTAAAAATGTTTTTTTTATATTTTCCTGGTTCCTTCTCATTATATCATTATAGTCGTAGCTTTTGGTCAGTCTTAAAACAAATGAAATCAGAAACAAATTAATATCGAAACTAAATTGTTTAAATTGGACTCTAACACTATTCCACGTTAATACAATATTTTCGAAGATTTTTAAAATGATACTTTCTGTTACTGTTGTTACTGTAACAGAAAAAGGAAAGACAAATTCGTCCAATACAAACTTGTCAGCATGAACTAATCACTACCTAACTTATTGTCTTTTTACTCGTACTCTGGAAATAATATTGATTTGCTACAAGTATAGGTTCTCATGTTCGTTAATAGTACTTGATTTATACGGTTTGGTTCGAGTTTAATCATTGGTATGAGTTTCGAACTGTAAAATAGTTGCTGTTGAATTGCCCTCCTCAGAATTGAGGCTGTGAATGCGTTATGAAAAAGGATTATAAAATTCCAGTATGTTATTAGAACATCCCAAAAGGTGGAAGTATTTGCTATTTTCTAGCTGTTTCCACTTTGATCATTCATTTTTCAATTAGGAATTGTTAGTGTAGATATTCCTTATGTAAATCGGTGCAAATATCCGAATAACAACAATTTGTTTGTTTGTAGTTAAGCGCAAAACTGTATCATAAAGAGCAATCTTTGCTCTGCTCACTACAAGTATCAAAACCCGTTTTATAACGCTGTAAGTCTGCAGACATATCGCTCTGCCAATGGGGGACAATAGACAACAACAGTGAAATAAACAAACAAGTAATTTATGTGGTACAACTTATTACATAAGTTTGTTTGAAAACAGCCGTTATGTAAAACTTAAAAGACATATATATATATATATATATATATCTACTAGGAAGCTATATCTTAATCACTAGTAGCCCACAATTTGCGTATGATCTTAATGAGATAATTATAACGCTTTTGGTTTTTCAAGCTTCTAATGTTACTTGGAAAATATAATCTCATAAAAATTTTTTAATTGCTCTGTATTTAGATATCCGGAAATTTACGTAAAAAAATATCATGTACACACACACACACACACACACACACACACACACACACATACAAAAACAAAAACAACGTAGTTAAACTGTTTGTTTTTAAAGATTATTATATTACATTAATGTTTGTTTGTTTGTTTAGAATTCAGCACAAAGTTAAACAACGGGCTATCTGTGCTCTGCACACCACGGGTATCAAAGCCCGGTTTTTAATGTGTAAGTCCGCAGATATACCCCTGTACCACTGGGGACTACATTAATGTATAAACAATACGTTAAAAACATGGTGATCTATAAACATACATGGAAATAACACTAACTTATGAACAGTACATGAAAAAATAATTTATAAATGATATAAACCACAAAATGAAGAATGGTATGTATCTGTGATTTGGGATTACTCTAAAAATAAGGCCTAACCACAATGCATTCAAATATATTAACGTTTCTTTTTGTCATTAAAAGACTTAATAAATTTTAATGATCTTCTACACATATGAGAAATGTATATTTAATTAGCTATACTCATTACCAGCTTGATTTTGCAGTTTTGCTCCATTTAGTTAACTTGATCTAAATGGAAGTTAATTATGATTAATTAGTAAACTTCTTTGTTTTTGTTCCAGGGCAAAGTTACGCAATGAACTATCCGTACTCTGTTTATCATGGAGAATCAAGCCCAGGATTTTATTGTTGCAAGTCCGTAAACTTACCATTGTCTCACCAGGAGACAACTAGTGAAGAAAGCCTAATATTAGATATTTTTATGTAGTCCTAATGTTTAATAGAACAGAACTTTACACTATGCTGATAGGAAATCTTCATCAAATTTGTTTGATTTAACTTCAATAGATATAACATTTCTTTCATTCCAACATAATTTATAGTGAAAATCAAATTAGTTTCTTAACGATCGTTGAAATGTACCTAGGTGCTATTGCGAAGTTGAGTCCTTTTAGTTGCTATTAGTTTACTATGATGTAATTTTAGTTTTCAATGTTTTGGAATTTCTAGCAAAACGATAAATTGTTAGGAGGTATACATTTAAATGTGTATAGAGAAAATAATGTAAGAATTAGAGTTGTAATTAAAACAACCATGGACCTACAAATATTCGTAGTATTAAGTATATCTATTGCTAAAGTTTTCAAATATACAGCGTCTACGATGCCTGAAATTTCATTGAAACAAAAACACAAAGAATTAATTACATGTGAATAAAACAGTTTTTAATGGACAGGAATTCTGGCCCAGCATTGCCAGGTGGTTAAGGCACTCAACTTATAATCTAAGGTTCGTGGGTTCGAATCACCGTCACACTAAACCTGATCACCCTTTCAGCTGTGGGGACATTATTTTGTGTGCTCAATCCCACTGTTCGATGGTAAAAGAGTAAGTAGCCCAAGAGTTGGCGGTGAGTTGCGATGAGTAGCTGCCTTCCCTCTAGTCTTACGCTGCTAAATTAGGGACGGCTAGCGCGGATAGCCCGAGTGTAGCTTTGTGCGAAACTTAAAACAAACAGGAAATCTAGATTAATATTCAGACGATTTCTTGAGAAGCGACATTTTATGAATAGGTTTCAGAGTTTTCAATATGTTTAATATGGAAACTGATAAACTTAGCATATCGTTAACAAACAAATGATTCTTAGAACGCTACATTCTAAATGGTACCGGTAAAGTTATGTAACAAAATATGTTTTCCTTTTTTTAATGTCGGGGCTTGAAATTGAGAAGCTGAACTTGTTGATATTAAGATAATAATACCTAAAATATAATATAATTAAAATAAGGCTAACATTTTATATTTTATTATCAAAAGTATTTTTATTCATACCGAGGAATGTATGTATTTAAAAATATTTTATGATATCAAAATGGATATCGTACCATGTTTAAATAAAAGCTGATATGATGAAAACGAAGCCAAAAAAAACAACAAACAAACTATTTATAGTGTCGAATTTTAGTAACCTTCATGACGGTAGCCGTTCACTATAGACTTTGTAAAGTTAAAATATTTGTATTTTATACGCAGTGTAATTAATTGTTGACAGTGAAGTGAAACGCACTTTGAGCTTTTAGAGCCGTTTTTTAAATACCTCCATGTTTATAACCTTTTTATTACGTCGTTTTCAAAAAGTACCAGTAAGTTGATTATTCTTGAAGTTTAACAAAATAATAAACATTACAATAGAAGAAGATACCAGTGAATTGGTTATCCTCGTATTTTGCCACAGTAAGGAACACAGTGATAATACTATGGATAATATCTTTGAAGTAAGAATTTTTGAATACATCTTTAGACAATAGATTCTAATAATAGACCCTATTCATTGTAGCCCTTCTTTTATTTGATTCAATTACTTTACTGTACCAGTTTTAAACAATGATTATTTGTATTATATTAAGGAAACATTGTGAATATCTCATCTGAAAGGCATTTACAAGCTGATTGTGTGAAATTTGTATTCAAGTCGTTTATCTACCTATAAAACCTGGCACAGCCTAATGAGTAAAGCTCTCGCCTTCCAACCTGTGGGTCGCGAGTTAGAATCCTGTCACCAACATATTCGCTCTTTTTGTCAGTGAGAAGCAGTCCTACAGTTGATAGTGGGTGTCAAATGCAAGCCTCTCTTCTAGCTTATTCCTTCTAAATCAGGGAAGTCTAGCGTAGATATACATATCTTGAGTAGCTTTACTCAAAATTCAACAAACAAAACTATGTACCTATATATTATATAGGAAAGCCTTAGCAAAGAAGGAAAACAGACAATACAAAGTGTATTTACCTCACGTAAGTACTATACACTACATACAAAAAGAACTTATCAGTGTAGTGGTTTGAAGAATTACTAACATCACAATAGTTAAAAATTATCTATTTCTACGATCGAATTAAATAAGAAGAAGTCTGGCTTCACAGTAATCTTGCTTCTCTATCTCACTAATTTATAAAGTGAGAAGCTGTAGTAGTTCTAACGACTTACAGGTGAAATTTATATATACAAGCTAGTGTTATTAGTGGCGTCATCTAAGTTACGTCGACTTCAATTTAGTCACTCAATTTTAGCGACAAATAAGCTGTTTGTTTTTATTTTTAAATACACTTTTAAAAGTAAATGGGCATTTTTGTGTTTTCTGAAGTTACTATTGTATATCACAGGAACTTTAGGTTAAGTATTGACGATGGAAATGAATAAAGACAAAGGAATACTTAAAAAGTTATTTGACCAATAGACTGTACTTTTATTGACAATCCAATCTTTGCTTGTTGTAATTAAGAATCAATAAGAGTTAGAAATTCCACATTGTGGTGAAATAATGCTAGTAACGGTACAGTAACAACGTTACCATAAACATCGGATACTCTACGTTTAACATGAGTTTGAAAAATTAAACTAAATTACAGCTTGTATTCTCTTGTCAGAGTAATCTTGAATGTTTGTATAGCTTTTTGTTAATGTAGTTTTCTCAAGAAAAATTAATAATAAAAGTAAATAAAACGACATTTATTTTAAGAAATGTATACGATTCTGAAAACAAGTCTAAATAAACGAATTTTTCATTTGGTATATATGAAAAGTAAGGTTTACTCTATTGAATTTAACGAAAATATATTATGAAATATTGCAAACTATTGTGAAAATATCGAATTAAAGATTTGAGATAAATATCTCTGAAAGAAAGAAACATATAAATATAGTTCATGAAAATTTAAGATAAATTCTTCATTATGCATAATAGAATATTATGTGCTGTATCAAGTGATTGCTAAGCCATATGTACTCTTCAAAACAAGAAACGCAAAAGGGATATTTTTGTTATTTTAAAGAAAAATATATGTAATAACGTTACAAGCTCAGAGTATGTGATGTTAAACGTGTTAAGGCACTGATTGTCAGACCAAAATGAAAATAAAAGTTGTGCACTTTGAAAACGGAGGAAAACATCGGATTTTTCGCCAAAACGCATGCGTGTCCAATACATTTGTTTGAGAGATCTGCATGTTCTGCAAGTGCAACAATATGTGCAAAATCCCTATAAAAGTGACGGGTTCTCGGTTTCCATAACTTAGTGTTAAGCCACAGACACGCAACAATACAGTTACGCCAAGACTGACTGAAGCACAACGCAACAACGCCATTGGTTGCTTGGAAGCAGGCGAATCTCGATCAGATGTTGCCAGAGCTGTGAATGTCCACCCAAGCACCATCACAAGGCTATGGAATCGTCACCAACAACATGGATCAACTCGTGACCGTCCACGATCTGGCAGACCTCGTGTGACCACGCCCGCACAAGATCGCAATATCCGGTTACGTCACCTTCGAGATAGGACCACCACTGCGACGTCTACTGCCTCAACCATACCAGGGCTGCGTAGGATTTCCGATCAGACCGTACGCAACCGTCTACGAGATGCAGGAATCCGACCTCGACGTCCAGTCAGAGGCGTCATTCTCACCCAGCAACATCGTCAAGCACGGCTGCAGTGGACTCGGGCACATCGGGTATGGCCTCATCGACGATGGAGGCATGTTTGGTTCAGCGATGAATCACGTTTTATGCTTCGTAGGCAGGATAGAAGGACCCGTGTTTACCGTCGCCGAGGTGAACGTTTTGCAGCAAACAGTGTGCAGGATGTTGACAGATTTGGTGGTGGCAGCGTCATGATGTGGGCTGCCATCGCCTACAATGCCAGAACAGACCTTGCCAATTGTTGTCAATCGAATCGACACTCACAGTGCCTTATACAAAACAGCTCACTAAGATAATGCTATCATAAGCCACCACACCCACAGTCTGAATTGTTTAGTAGACCAATCATCTCCCGTGACTAGAATATTCACGGCATCTCAAGCTGACTGAGCACCTGGTTGATGGATTTGAATGTTGCATCTATCACCATAAATCTCTACTGATATCAACGGATCAGTTGAAGACTATCATACTGGACGAGTAATTTTTCTTTGAGATTATGCTACGTCAAGTTTAGACTTTCTTCCTGTGAAAGACTGCTAAATTCAATATTAGTGCATTCTACTAATTTTTCTTTACTTTTTGTTTTGTTTTTGAATTTTGCTCAAAGCTACATGATAGCTATCTGTGCTGGCCGTCCCTAATTTTGCAGTGTATGACTAAAGGGAAGGCAGCTAGTCATTACTAACCGTCGTCAACCCTTGGGCTACCCTTTTACTAACGAATAGTAGAATTGACCGTCACATTATAGCGCCCCACGGTTGAAAAGGCGAGCATGTTTGGTGTGACGGGGATTCAAATCCTCGACCCTCAAAATATGAATCAAGTGCCTTGATCACTTGGCCGTGCGGGGCCTATAACATATTGACCATGTGATTATAGATTTTAAAGTGTTTAACAAAGAACCTGTTTCAAGTGTAGTAAGACATAAATATTCGTACATATCACCTACTTTAATGTACATATTATATATCAGTTACGTGGACGATAGTAGTCATACACACTTCCTCAGGTATGTGAACTGATCTTGTATTCACTAAAACATCGTGTGTTTAAGTTATCAATTTTCTGACCATTAAAATGACATTTATTATTAAGGATTTTTTACATAGCGATAGGCTTTCTCAACATCGAAACATACTAGTAACAGTAGGCCTATTGGTGGCTGGAGCTCTGGAGCAAATCGAAAGTACAAGTCTTTTTCAACCATCACCTCACTTTAGTAATGTCGCACGTATTTCAGTAAATGTCAAACAAAAATAAAAATATCCAGAAGAAAAACTATGAACAAAATGATACAAAATATTATGATATGTAAAATTGTTCATTTTTGTTTGTTGAGGAAAGCTACTCTATCGCTAACTCCGCTAGGCGTACCTAATTTGCAAGTAATATATTAGATGGAAGGCAACCAGCCAATACCTCCCATTGTCAACTTTTGAGGTACGTTCTTATCAATTAAAAGTGGAATTAATTGTCATATTATAATAACCTACAGTTCTAAAGACGTGCCTGCTCAAAGACGAGGCTCGACCCGCTTATTGTGAGTTAAGCGCCATGCCAAACCAAACTGCTACTTAAAGCCACAATAAATGTTTACTATACTTTGAGGGATCCCTTTGAAAAATATGCTAGACTCGTGAGACCTACAGGAAGGGAGGAATAATAAAGAAGTTCTTCTTAGAATATTTTTATTTTGATGAACGAGGTGTTTGGTTTGTTTGGTTGGTTGGTTTTTAATTTTTCGGAAAGCTACATGAGGGCTATCTGCGCCAGCCGTCCCTAATTTAGTTAGTCATCACCACCCACCGCCAACTCTTGGGCTACTCTTTTACCAACGAATAATGGGATTGACCGTAACATTATAATGCTCCATGACTGAAAGGGCGAGCATGTTTGGTGTGATGGGGATTCGAACTCGCAACCCTCAGATTACGAGTCTAGTGCCTTTACCACTTGGCCATGCCGAGTCTGTTTGGTTTGGAATCTTTAGATAATTCTCGGAAAGTTGTATGAGAGCTAGTTGTTGTATTTGCCCTAGTTTTAAACTGACAGATTTGAGGAAAAGCAGTTAGTATATAGCACCCAAAGCCAACTTTTGAGCTGTTTAAACAGTGAGATTTATCAGTCGCTCTTCCAAATTGAGTCCTGAACCCTCTGATTTACAATAGCGACACGAACAATGTTGTACTAGTAGTCAAAGACTGAGAACATTATGCTTATATTGATGTGTTTGCAACATTTTAATGAAGATAAATCGTTTATGCCGCTATGTTTTTAGCATGCTTTATGAACTTTTAAAACATACCATTGTTTTGAAAGTGTTTTAGTTGGACTACTATACGCGTAACTTACATGTTTAAAGTTTTTCACCAGGCCGAGCAACAGCAACAAAAAAAAAGCACTGTTTGCATCTATTATTTTATTACACTTCAGGTCTATAGTTTTACTGCATCTGCCCCTGCTTTCGTAATTTATGAGACCTACAAATGTGATTTGTATAAAAAAGTACAACAAAAACATTTTGAATCTAATGTTTATGGATTGAACCTATACGATTTTATAAGCATTAAGTATAGCTAGCAATTTTTAATTTTATAATTTCATGTATATGCCCATTTCGATACATCATGTCATAAATACTAATAAAATAGAACCACACATCACTGATAACAATCAGAAGTAAAAAACGTAAACACTGTTGATGTACAAACGATTAATCAGTTACCGAAAGTTTCGAAGTCGCTCTTAACTTATACTATAAAAATATTCTTAAAATGATACGGTTATCTGTAAAGCTTTAGTTGTAAGGTATATACCAATTGTGAACATCAAATTATGTGAAAGGAATAGGTTGGAACATCTTTCAGTGGAAACAGAGAATGATTTCTACGGGTCTTCCTCTGGTACAGCGGTAAGCCTACGGATTCACACCGCTAAAATCAGGGGTTCGATTCCACTCGGTGGACTCAGCAGATATCCCAAGGTGCTTTGCTATAAGAAAACACACACACATTTTTATGGAAACACGCTTGATGAACTCCCACACGGTTTTGTTCCATGAAATAAAAATTTAGAACTTTAAAAAAATCACTCTCGATCAACTTGAAACAATGAAGATGATGAAAATAAACGCCACAGATCAGTGATTTTTTAAAACGGACTTGTTTTCGATTCTGTGAAAAAACCCACATATTAAATTGATATTACTAATAGTGGAAAAAATAAACTGTTGCTGATACATCGTAATGAAATCTAAGAATAAAAACATTTAGAACATTAGATAGAAACATTTACCATTTATATCTTTTTTTTCCCTTGCAGCGATTTCAACAAAATATTTGTATTCCATAATAGCAAATGGTATTTGTTACGTTTAGCTGTTTGTAGAGCAGCAAACTTCCTTTAACGTGTAATTACCTCTTTACCTATAGCGAATATTTATATTTTGATCTATTTGTGGACTAAATGATTAAACTAAATGTGTATATATAAAACTGCAGTGCTACAAATTTTGCTTTGAAGCTCGTGCCCTATAATATGCCAGTCACGGTTCGTATTTTCTAGGCGTTACTACTTTTTTAAGTTTCTTAGTTTCTTGGTTATTGATTAACGTGTAAGTACAAGGTGCTATCTTCACTGATGCTGCATATCTTCCACTCTTCCATCCGTTGGTGTGTTATAAGAGTGATGTTCATTTTTAGGTTGTTGTGGACTGGTTTTCTTCTCTTAGTAATGGCTAAACCAGAACCCTATGGATCTTTGACCTGATGTTTACCCTCATGAGGTGCAGTTCTGTTAAAAAATATCCTTACCTTGGCTACCAGTTAGTTTCTCTGAAATTTTCACCTGTAATTTGTGGTGTCAAAGGAAAAATCACATCTTACAAAATTATATATTATTAGTTCTCTAAACCGAGATTGTAATAGTATCGTTTAACGTTATTTAAAATTGCAGAATATTAACGAATATTTACTGAGCACTTATGATGTACTTCATAAGGTTGGTTAAGTACAAATAAAAATGAATTGGAAACAAGTAATGTTTTAATGTATATATACATATATTTACGATATAATAGGATCAGGCTGTCCAGGAGATAGAATCCACACACCTGGAAACTTATGTCTAGCTTGCAGAGACATCGTATATACCCTCTATTAATTCACGTTCATATCAATTTATTTGTCTACGAATTTCTTCTACTGTTTTCGAATTAATGTGGCAGACGAATTTCAGGTAGTCCCGAGGTTTGTCCTTTTTTATATGATGTTAGGTCGCTCACACATTATGGACATTTAAGAATAGGTTTATGGGGTCGCTTAATTTGAATATGAGCATAAAACTTTGTGTTCCTGAACCCCACCTGGATACCAACCTCGTTTGAAATTTTGTTCATATCTTACTCACACGCTAACGGGACCAAAACTCGACACTTATGCTCAAATAGTTGGGCAGGTGTCGCAGCATGGTTTCTTTTCGGGTACGTATCCTCTCTGCAGTGCCTGATAAAGACGATCGTATGGCCTAGGCATTTTGTGTTCGTAGGCCCTACCAACCGTATAAGTTGAACCAAAGGTTAGATAAATTGTAGATATATAAATTATAAATTCTGGTTTGAAATTTAAGTAGGTTTATGCGTATAATCTACACTTGCTGTTTGTGTGTGTCAATACAGTTTAGTTAAATATCGGCTGTATATTTATGTGAATATGAGTACACAAGCTAATATGTGGATACAAAAATATATCATATAACTTATATATGTATTAAAGTTTTTACAGTAAAATATGCATTTCATGTTTTAATGTGTATTATTTTTTTGGTCTTCTAGGATTAACTTTTAAATAAATTTTTCATGGCTCCATAGTTTTCATAAGACCTCAAATTTTCGTAGGCCCAAGGAACTGTGCCTAATAAAAAATCTGTAGTTATAAAAAATAACTGGGGTATAATGGAAGAGTTTCATCTGTACATTGAGACCGTGTGGAATCATGAAGGGATTACTGAACCCAATAGCAGAGCACAGTTGTTTTATGTTACATATATATACAATATTTGCCATTGCTGCTAATAGTTATTTACGTAATGTTTGTAATTAAATCTTACAATGATGGGTCCGGCATGGCCAAGCGTGTTAAGGCGTGCAACTCGAAATCTGAGGGTTGCGGGTTCGCATCTCGGTCGCGCCAAACATGATCGCCCTCCCAGCCGTGGGGGCGTTATAATGTGACGGTCAATCCCACTATTCGTTGGTAAAAGAGTAGCCCAAGAGTTGGCGGTGGGTGGTGATGACTAGCTGCCTTCCCTCTAGTCTTACACTGTTAAGTTAGGGACGGCTAGAACAGATAGCCCTCGAATAGCTTTGTGCGAAATTCCAAAACAAACAAACAAACTTACAATGTTGCGAAGACACGTATGAACCAAAGGAGCTAAGATGGCGGTATGTATTTCGTAGGTTTATATCGAAGGTTTCTTTCGAGTATAAGCAACAGCCGATATTTATCTTTGTGGTGCGATAATATAACGTAGAAAAGAAGTGATAGCGGTGATTTTTTACAACTGTTGGAGATAAAAATTGATGTAAAAAGTAAATCCTAATTGTGCAAGAAAAATATGTGTCTAGACAACTTGGAATGAAAACACAGGAACTAGTGTTAGAGTATCGTGGCAATGTTCCGATAATAAAATAAATCCAAATAATTTTGATGTTAAAATAATTTATACAATTTGGTACTGCAACAGCAAAAGCATGCAAGAGCATAATATACTAACGTACATATGATATAAGGCACATAAGTTGTGTCCTTTAACGGCACGTATGTTGTAGCTGTTAAGAAATGTATTTTTTTGGAGGATTATCTACTGACTCATTGAAACTGTACTACTTGGTCTCATATCTTCTTTAGAAATAGATACGACTAGACAGAAAGTAAAATAATCTAGGTAAGTTTATCAGACACAAAGTCACCCGGTAAGTCAACGTTAGCTTTACAAACTTACAACGCTAAATCTGGGGTTCATTTCCCTGCGGTGGACAGAGTGCAACTAGCTTGTTCTGTGGCTATGTAATAATGAAAACCACAGCAGCTTATATAAAACTAAAGCACCTCTCTTATAGAACCCGCAATATTATATTATAATTCTATGATTAAGGGAAATTATTTGACGGTGGCTGTACAAGTTATGTAGCAATTAATAAGTTCTCTACACGAGTTTTATCCCACTTAGAAGCTAGATATTTTGAATTAAGCTATAAAACCTATAACATTTCATTCTGTATGCAACATCTAACACTTCAGTCTAAGTGCAACCTACATGCAACCTGTAGCACTTCCATCTATATGCTTCCTATAATAATTCAACTTATATGTAACAAGATTTTTAGCTTTGTGTGTAATACACTTTCTTTTTCAAATTATTACAAAAAACAAGTTTCATATAAAATATTTTTGTTTAAAATAATTGTCTACTTTAGAGCAAATCCATCTGAGTTATCTGTTATATCCACTATGGGGAATCAAACCTTAGATTTTAGGGTTCTACGTTCGTAAACTTACCGCTGTTCTACAGGAGGACCGTATGAAAGGAATTCTAAATATTACGAGGAGAAAATATAAATGTATATCAACAGTTATATTTTTTAGTCATTCCTTGCTGTTTGTAGTTTTCATAGTTTGAAAAATAATCTGTTTTGAAATACTACTAACATAAGTTAATATCAAAAGAAGTATCCTTGATTTATTAGCCTATAAAAAGTAAACTAAGGAAATAAATCATATATTGTTCTTACGTTCTAGAAATCGGAAAGATTTCAAGCGTTGTGGCAGCTGCCGGTAACTGTTGAAAATTTTGCTTTTATTTTCTTGCCTTCTCAAAGAACTGTTTCGCTTTAAATAACTAAACAATAACTTAAACTACGACGATGACTCAGCGTTAAGACTGAGAGCTTATAATGCTAAATATCACGTTTCGCTATTCGCTTTGACTACTGTTAGCTAGCCCATTAAGATATAGTCTTGCGCTAAACGACAACAAACAAATATTTTATCTAATGTACAGCTTTGATGTCTCATATTATATTATAGTTTCACAACATAAAATGTTTTTCGTTTTCTCCTGCTGGGCTAGCGGCAAGTCTGCTGATTTACAATGCTAAAATCAGTGTTTCAACTCTTCTCGGTAAACGCAGTAGATAGCTCGATGTAACTTTGTTAAAGACAGACATTTAAACACACACACCCTTCACTTTAATGTAAGTTAACTCACACACGTGAAACCCTCAGTATGAATATACTATTTTCTGGTATCTCATTGATAAATATTGAAGTATCATAAGGATAAAATTAGGGGTTCGGTTCTTTAGGTGTAACAAGTACAAATAGCAAATAAATAAGGAATTAATTTTGAATTTACTTTTATTTGTTTGTTGTTAAGCACAAAGTTACACAAGAGACTATCTGTTCTATGCCTACCTGGGATACCGAAACCTAAACTTTAGCATTTATAGTCTTTAGACTTCTCGCTCAGTCACCAGGGAGAGAGAATAGGGTTACAGTTATTTTACTAAAGTACCAGGCACGTACAAAATGAAAGCCAAACGACTTTGTTTTACAATTTAAAAGTTATGCACAAATATTTTATCAAGTTATTTCTATCCAGCTTTATTACAGGGAAATATATTTATGAAGCTTTATGTAAGTGATACTTAAAACTGTCGGTAAACTGTTAGTAAAGTTTTGAGGACGAAAACGAAAACAGTTCTACGTTTTATAAAAACTTCATTTATTAACAAACATTGTTTTTTTTCCTCAATTGGGACTTTTGTTCCATTAATAAAGAATTGAAGGAAAAAACAAAAACAATTGTACATTTCATAAATAAAATGTCATTTATTGATAAAAATTGCTTTTTCCTCACTTGAGACGTTTTATTTAATGAAAGAGACGTTTTTTTGTTTTGTTTTTCTGCAATTCCCGTACACATTTTATGTACTTATACAATTTCTAATTCTGTTTAGTTCCATTATTTAATAAGTATGAGCTTTTATAACAATGTTCGTTGCTATTGAGAAAATACGAAATAATTCTTTATTTTTGTTGATTTATTACACATATATGATCTGTTTCTTTCGTTGAGATAATTTGTAGAGAAGAAAAATATTATATCAAATTACAAATGCGTGTAATTTGGAAGTTCTAGTGCAAATTTGGGAATTACAATACAAGAGATAACACAATGTATGCTTAACAAGATTCTTTATCTTCAGGAAAAATATTTCTTAAAGTGATAATTGTTATCCTTCTTGATAACATCTTACCTTGAAACTCCTCTTGCTTACCAAATTCTGTCAGTTTGATAATGCAGAATTTCTGTGTTGGAAACTCAGGACTGTGTACTGTTCTATTGTCAGAAGAGATGCCTTCGTCACATAGCGAACACATTAAACTCTAGATAGCAGTCGACAACAGCGTTACTGCTGTATTCTTTGACGTCAAGCTCAATATCACAATTTCTGACCAATAAGAAGACCTCAAATGGATCTACAGGAGGAGCACTACTGCTCAAGGGAATTTAAGGTTTCTGAAGGAAATGAGGAAAAGTAAAAGGTTCCATTTTATACTCTTAACAGAATATAAGAGTAATGTTTGATGCTCTTCCACGTATATAAAAAATATGTAACTCTATATCGTCAAACTGGTGAGACTTATCTTAAAGTCTGATCTTATAACCTCTTCAGGTTCGACTTATAATCAATTTCTTATCACCACATAAAAGTACGTCATTTTTCTCTTTGAGAATCGAACAAAACTTGCAAAAGCAAATGTGTGCATTAACTAAAAGTTTATTTGTTTTGAATATTTATATAAAGCTACACAAGAGTTATGTCCTCATACCACCCTTAATTTTGCACAAACAGACTAAGGAGAGAAGCCAATAATGCAATATCACCCACGGGCCAATTATTGGACTACTCAAATCAAATAGTGGGGTTTGACTACGGCCTCTATAACGCACCTTTAGCTACCAAAGTGAGTAGGGTGATATTCTAACTCCGGGGCTTGAACTGGATCCTAAGATTAACAGTACCACATTAGACAACGACTGACGTGGTTTTTACTGTTAATGCAGTGAAACTCTTAACACTTGTTTTGATGTGATAACGTTTTTTAGAGTCATTCAATTTTGATCTTAATTTCCACTATGATAATAGTTTTCATGTCCATGATACCTAGGATACTGTAAGAAACAAAATATATTTTATTCAGCTATTTATTAATTGAGGTTTGATTAATCGTATGTAAGCCTGAAAATCATTAGAAAGTATGCTAGACTCCCAATCTGGAAGTCGTGTATTCGAATTTCCACCATCAAATATGTTCGCTCTTTATGCCGCGGGGGCATTATTATGATTTCCTCAATCCCACTTTTCGTTGGTAAAGGTAGCATTGGATGATGTTGACTAACTGCCTTCCCTCTAGTTCACCATTGCCAAATTAGGGACGGCTAGCTTTGTCCGAAACTCAAAACAAACTAAAAGTAATTACTAAACAAATAAACAAGATAAGACAGTTAAAGTACTTCCAATGAAAGTGCTTAGGACAAGTATAAATTATTTTATTCTTTCTGGTTCATCATTTTGATGTCCATTTGGCCGAATTCTAACATTCTGAACGGCCTCCCTTTCTGAATGCTTTAATCTCAATAGGTACTTCATGACGACTGCATACTACAACGTTCAGTATCATACCTTCCAACCTTGCACTTGAAATTGAGACTACGGTAAAAATTACTTTCTGGCATTCTCACATTGCACATTTAGTAATCTATCACTGACAGAAATAGCCTTGATCTAGCTGGTGGTTAGAGCACTAGACTCACAATCTGTAGGTCGTATTCTGTCATCGAACCTGTTCGCCCTATCAACCAAGGAAGTATTTTAATGTGATGGCCAATCTCACTTTTCGTTTATAAAAAGTTACACAAGTTGGTGGTGGGTGTAGTTGACTAGCTAGCTGCCTTCGCTGTAATTTTAGGATGGCTATCTCAGATATCATTTGAGTAGTTTTGGGCAAAATTCAACAAAAACGAATAAAAATTTGACAGATCTAAGTTTCTCCTGAAGAGTTCTGTGCAAGAAACTGACATATAAGGATAAAATTGTATTGTTGAAAAACGCTAATAATGAATTATCTTTTAAAGGCAATTGCAGTTATTGTAAATACAAATGTAACTACCAATGTTTGTACGATCGAATTCTTTCCTTATTTGAGAATTAAATAAGTCTACAACTCTTTACGAAATTTACTTAAATATATTTCATTAAGTTTTGACATTCTATAGTAGTTTGGGTAAAATATACATGCGTTAAAATCTGCAGTCTAAGACAAGCGTACATATAATTATTTATATTTATAATTCTTTGGAACAAAATATTATAAATTAAAATGGAAATAGATGGAAGATACTCATTTGTAATTCATTCATTTTATTTGAATAAAATTGTAATCCAAATATTTCTCGCCATCTTTGTTTAAATCTAAACCTTTGTTTTTTACCGAATTATAATTCTACGTAATTTTACATTTAATTGTACTCAATCACAAACCTTCATACATATTTGTTTAATTTGAAAAAGCTCTTTATGTGTATTATATCATATACTAGTTTGTTATTATATTTATTGTGTTTGTTGATGTGGTGGTCAAAGTAACACGAGTTCATTAAAGAACTTGTCACTTGCCGCTCATAAATCATATGGACTTCATGCTGAGAAACAAACAAAAACGCTTACAGATAAAATAGGACAAAAGTCTGCTATGATTGTAGTCTAGCTTACCAATGCAGTTGTTAGTGGTTATAATTTGAACTCGGCATGTGTTTATTGATCGCATTTGTCCTACAGAGATTAAAGTATGAGCGAGTGCACATAACAGTCATAGGAGATGATACACGGAATTTTCCAAACTGTCTGATCTTTTATCGAAATTATACCTTGCATCCTTAAATATAATTTTTTTCAAAAGAACTAATAAACCGTCAGTAGAATGATTAAGCAAGAATTTGAACCTTCTATAAAACAAGATCTATAATCGATCGGGTCTCCATAATGGTTTTGATTTGACAGTCGCCAGAGGATAGTACCTCTCCAAGGGAACTTAATAAAGAGAAGATTACCACTAATTTTACAAGCCTAACTCGTCAATATTGGTCTGCAAGTATACGTTAAAGAAACTTTGAGCAACAGGACATTTTCATACCCTGCGTATAGGCCAAGAATATAAATGAATAGAAGTAAATAACTTTGAAAAATAACATTAATATATAGAATGATCCTCATGTTGTTGCCTTGTTTACATGGGTAAACATCTTGTGTAAAGATATAGTTCGAAATAACCATAACTGGTTAGAAAATTACATTGACGTTTTTAAAAAAAGCAACAACAATTATAACACAAGTTTATCGAGACACAAACATTTTTGTTCCAAGTTCTTGATTTCTGTTATCTACGCTTTCTATACTCGAATGCAAAGGCTTGTTTATGACTTTTCCGATTAAAAAAGAAGTTATTTGCAAAGAAAATTGTTCTTCCAAACAACGCTAGCAAATTGTTGCTATTTTCATTTATATTAGGCCGTACAGAGAGAGATTACAGTGATATTAGTGTTACCTTTTACTAGTCAAACAACCATTGAAATATTAATAACCCAATCATTTATTGAAATTTATTGAAAAGTAGTTATTTGTACTGTCATAGCAAATAAGGCCATATGGTTAGAATCTGTCTTACTTAAATTGTAAGTGAGTTATCATTTTGGTTCAATTGGTATTTAAGCTTGTTCCTTATCGTCAGTTTTGACAGTGTTTTGAGGTTCAAGTCACACAAATATATGAAAACACTGTATAAAAATATCAAGAAGACTTATAGCAAAAGCACTTGACTGGCACATTTATTGTTCTAGCTAATATATTTTGATCCTGTAATAAACATTTTTTTTCTTGAGAGGCACTAGTTTAGGAATTTTGTTCTAGGATTTGTGATACACTAAATTTTGTGTAAATTCAATGATTCAGTTAACTCTTTCATTTTTGTATTGTGCAGAGTGGTTTTTATGAAAATTATTTTGTGTGACATATATTTATAGAATAATTAATTTGTTCATAATCATATGAGGTACTAGAAGGAAGCTTGATTTCTGTTAATTCAGAGATGCATTCCTTTCATCATTAGTTTGCAAGATAGTCGGTAAGAGCAAGCATCTCTTCTACTTTCAAAGAAATGTGATAGCAGTCGTCCATCTAGTAGGAATGTCGTTAAAAATATTGTTTTTTAACCAGACGCTCAATGACATTTGTAGTAGTCAACAGGAGATATGTGTTGACTAAAATAAAATGAGATTCCAAAACACTGCTGATAACAGACAGAGAAAACACAAATAGACAGAGAAAACACGAATAGTCAGATTTAAAAATTGAAACAGATGTCAAAACATGCCCTAGTAAAGTTATTCCAATGGCTAGAAGAAGGATGATTGTTGTGACAAATCTACAATTCAAGTGTATTGTTTAACAGCCAAAAATATATGGCCATAGTACATCTAACAGACAAAAAATTAGAACCTACTGAGAAAAAATTCATGTGAATTCAAAATAACACAAAGAAATTCATCTGTTTAAATAAGTGTCAGACAAGTACGGAACCGAAATCAAAATAAGATTTATCTGTTTCTTGTTGTTAAGCACAAAGCTAAACAATGGTCTATTTGTGTGCTGCTTACTTCAGGCATCTAAACCCGATTTTTAGCATTGCTATATATACGCTAACAGACTAACTTCTGGGGGCAATACGATTGTATCAAGACTCATATTCTCTGCTTTAATAATAACCTTCAAGTAATCAGCTTGTTTTGACCCGTGTTACATATTGCAAAATTATAGAGAAATTCTGTTTTTATCTGTTACAACATTCACTGTAACAACTTGTGTAAAATCACTCATTTGTCAGGTAAAATAAAAGTGCAATCTCGGTACAAATTACTGAGATTAAGTACAATGTTGGTGATATAGTTGTTTACATATCTTGCTTGACTTGTTTATTTTAAGACATCATGTAGCTAAAATATCGTGAACTCACAAGTAATTTCAAAAATTGTAAGTTCTAAAAGTTTTTTAGAGTTAAGGGTTTAACTCTAAGCAAAGCTTTGAAATTGTCGCCAAAGATGCTAAATATTTTAGCACTAAGTGACCAAATCATAAAAAACGTATATAGGATTTGCTGTGACTAGGTGTCTGTGCTTAGCAAAAATATTTTGATACATTAATTATTTGCATTAGTAAAAATGTTACGCTCTCAAAATAAGCATGACATGACCTGTAGTTTACTTAAAGTTTACGAAAATATTCACAGCGATTTAATTTACTTTGGAAGATCACTTGATTGGGAGATTTTCATTAAAAGCATCATAAAAATAACAGACACCTTTTCTTTTTGATCAAGAAATTTATTTATTTTTCGCACAGACAGTTTTTGTTTTTTTGGAATTTTGCACAAAGCTACCCGAGGGCTATCTGTGCTAGCCGTCCCTAATTTAGTAGTGTAAGACTAGAGGGAAGGGAGCTAGTCATCACCACCCACCGCCAACTCTTGGGCTACTCTTTTACCAACGAATAGTGGGATTGACCGTTACATTATACACCCCCACGGCTGGGAGGGCGAGCATGTTTAGCGCGACGCGGGCGCGAACCCGCGATCCTCGGATTACGAGTCGCACGCCTTACGCGTTTGGCCATGCCAGGCCTGCACAGACAGTTATAATACAATTTTACTCTATTCACATACCTACACAGTTTACCAAAGTTTCTCTTTTTTTTTTGTATTAGTATGTAGATGATACAAAAATAGAACGGTTCAGGTAACAAATAATTAATCAAACAAATAACTGTCTGATATATATACTTATATATATGTATTTGCTATACAACATTTGGCAATTAGTTTCTGAATTCTGAAACATTCGCGTTGAAAACTAATAAGCATTGTAGAATTTGGTTTGGTTAATGTTATGGAAACTACACAATGAAAACTTATGATAATGCATTCTTTTCTCAAAAACACTCAATATTTCTAAGTAAAATTGGAAATTAAATAATCTATTTTTAATATGTTAACATTTTGTTGTGAAGCACAATTTACTTCGAAAGATAGTGTTTTGAACTTTCCTAGATCAATCAGTGCTAGAATGGTCCGAATCATTATTAGAAAGCCCTAAACATGCATCTTGGTTAACAGTTGAATACCTTTAACTGTATGTATATGTTTGTTTGTTTTATGTCAGTCCGACTCTGGTTTTAAGGTTTCAATGGGCATGCGGAATTGCATCTTTTTATAAATTATACGATGCAGACCAAATATCTCTTTTAAGATTTAACTTCTTTTAAGACTTCTTGGCCCATAGATCCAAATCCTTCCAATTACTGCCAACCTTCAAGATCATTTGCAGAGCTACAAACTGCAACAATCACACAGAAAAAGATTCATACTTAAATCATAGTGCTAATTTCATGTATATTATTTTAATCAGATAGATAGTAATGATTGATCTGTTTTATGTTCCTCGGTGGGAGGGAAGCGGTAACTCTACGGACACCCAACGCTTGAGACTGAGTTTTGATACCTCTGGTGGGTAAGGTACAGATAACCCTTTGTGTAGCTTTGGGGTTAATTACAAACAAACAAAGAAACAGTGATCTGTTTTAAGCTGTATTTGTTTTATTCGCGGTTTGTCTGTTAAAATTGATTATAACTTTAGTTACTTTCCTTGGCCAGCATAATACCACTGCGCATATTTACAAGTGTAATATTAAGTAGACATCAGAGAATTAAACCTTAAACTCCAGCGAATATACTAATGTCGAATTAAGTACTTTCCGTTATCTTGGGGATCTCAGCTTATTATCACGACGAGAAGGAGTCAACCTGACACCAAGCGAAGTTCCTAATGAAGTGGAAAGTCAATGTTATACAGAAATCAAATTATTTAAAGCTCTGGTATCTCATCTTTCTTAGCAAAATCTCCTAATAATAAGGAACATTATTTTGGTGTTTATCTAATACTTAATTAATGTCTTAAAAAACAAGATTACATAGGCACATCTCAGAAATGACACGTATGGCGAAAAGCTAGTCTAAAAAAATGATATGTCGATATTGGTATGTAATCCTGTAAAAACTTACTAAATTCACATGTCTCCATATCTCTCTCTAGATGTATAATTACACTTATTATTGATCATAATATTCCCAAGACAAAAGTTCCAGTCTAAAATAGATAGTTGGAACCTATTTGTGGTTCCGTTAATTCTGCCATTTGAGAAGGCTTTGAGATAATTTTAGTGACGTTCCATCATTCAGGGCGTAGTTGACACAGTGAAATTAAAGCTCAGTTTTCTATTAACAACTACCTCGGGCGTAGCCGTATGGCTTTGACTGCTAATCTGTTATTTCATTAGTCCGATCTTTATTTTGTATGAGAATAGAATTACAACCGACAAAGAAACACGTGCATCGAGTCCTTCTTACAGTATCATTTCAATGCTTTTTATTAAAAATTATATTTTTTTGAAGCCGGTGTATTTACTGAGACGAACTAAGAATTTGGTAATTACATTAAGCTACTGGTATTTCGCTTTCACAGATATATATAAAGAAGTAATTCAAGCTGAATATTTACAAAATTATTTCTGTCGTTACAACACTCTTTATTGTTATAGGAAAGGAAACTCGTACCTCTTATTTTCAAATTAAGGCATATTGCTAGTCTGGCTGAGGCAACAGGATGTTGAGTTTGTAATTTGTTTGTATTAAGTTGTTTCATTATATCATCTTCCTGTGCAGCTAATAGTCACTTGAATTGAAACGATGGAAATAATTACCATCTGGTGGCAAGAAATATGATCGATTTGACAGGCAGAAACGGTTATATGCATTTTAAATTAACAATATTGAACATATTTTAAATACAATTATCTATTTAAAATCCAAAATTTCCTGGCAAGTAATGTACTCCAAAGATTAAATCTGTATGTTTCGTAAAATAATATGAGCGTATGTTAAATATTTAAGGAATCACATAACATATTTCATGTATGAAACGATTAAGCTGGTTTAGTATGCAAAAGCCTATTTCTTGAAAATTATGACTCAGCAAAGTTCGTTTCATAACTCTAAAATATATTAGTTAGGAACACATTACTTTACAATGTTGACGTACTTTCGATGCTATTTTGAGACCCTTTCCTTTTCCAATTTATCGCATGACTTTTAAGGGCAAATTATAATAAATCTGAACTTGAACTGTGATACAAATTATTTTCCTAACCATTGTCGTGAAAAGAATGCTGTACATAATGAAAAATGCATATACATTAATTATATTACTTAATTTGCATGAATATCTAAACAATTGATACGTATCCATTCATCATGCATTTTATAACAAGAAAGATTTGTGATTTGTTAAACACTGGAATATTTATTAGAATATTCTTGCTCAAACGCAACATTTGTAAACAAATAATTTGTAGCACGCTCCCTATTGTATGAAATATTATACTTTAGTGATATAAATTGATAAAATATTCTCTCAAAAAATGAAATATAATTTCTAATTACTTTATTTGGCAATGAGTAATTTCATTACATTTAGACATGAAATGCAACCACAAGTATTTTTATGTACAGAATGTTTATAATGTAAGGTTATAAAATGTAATATAAAATCGTAAAATGCATCGGCATTGAACGTATTATGAAAAGAGGTATATCTATATTTCCCGTGGTGCGTTTCATAGCACAGTAAGCAAAACGACTTATATCGAGCGCTTTCTGAAATGGCATTAAACTTTCCAGCTACCAATGTGAGTAAAACGCGTTTACTCTCGTAAACATCATCACACTAGAAAAATAACTTTTGTTGTCAAAAAGAACACATAGAAAGGAACACATATACATTATATAAAGATTATATAATGTACTGTAGCAATTTTGTTGTTATTAGACAAAACATATTATTAATTTGTAGGATGAGTCGAGTGTATACAAGTGGTTAGCATGCCAGACGATGAAACCAAGGTTCGAGCTTCGTTACTGCTGAAAAACTATAAACGTTCTTTCAACAGTTTGAAATTATGAGTGCGCTATAAGAGTTACAACCAAATCCTACTATTTTATTAGAACGACCCACGAGTTGGAGGTAGATGTTGTTGTCTTCCTTCCAGTCTATCACTTTAAAATTAGGCACAGTTAGCATAGATACATTTCTAGCAGCTTTATTTAAGGTTCAACAAACATATTATTGAGAAATGCGTATTACTTCTAACTAAAAATGATAGAAATATATTGTGATTAGCCGCTCACATAAGCATCATGTTTTTTAACACGTTTAATAGAGGGTTTGCTTCGGCGCGACTATGCATAATGATGGCCTAGCATAGCCTGGTGGATAAGGCGCTCGACTCGCAATCTGAGGGTCACGAATTCGAATCCTCAGCCACCGAAAATGCTCGTTTTAAATGATTGCTGACTTAGCTAACAATCCAGGTATAAGACTTTTGAGCTTATAAAATTACTATCCAACTCCTGATGCAAAGAGAATACGTTCGAAATAAAAATACACATACACAGTGAGCTATTTATATTTTATCGAGTGTTAAATATGTATTAAATCTTATAACTGAGTCACTGTTGGATATAAATTAAAATTGTTAAAATATTCATAATTTAGAAATTTCGTACTCTCATATCCATTTTCTCAGAAGATTGTTTGTTTGTTTTGAATTTCGCACAAAGCTACTCGAGGGCTATCTGTGCTAGCCGTCCCTAATTTAGCAGTGTAAGATTGGAGGGAAGGCAGATAGTCATCACCACCCATCGCAAACTCTTGGGCTACTCTTTTACCATTGAATAGTGGGATTGACCGCACATTATGACGCCTCCGCAGCTGAAAGGGTGAGCATGTTTGGCGCGATGGGGATGCGAACCCGCGACCCTCGGATTACGAGTCGAACGCCTTGAAACGCTTGGCCATGCCGGGCCTCTTTCTCACAAGAACGAACATAAACTTTATAACATGAGATCTTGCGTGAGTTATATTTTTTTTCTTTTTAAAACCCGAATGGTGAATAATTTAGAAATGTACAAGTTCCTGGAGTTATTTTAACAAGTAATTTCTGGTAACTCACCATAACAAATCATAAGTGTTTAAAGTGGCTTTGTAAGGGATTCTTGTAGATATAAAAAAGATTTCCAGTGTGGAACGAAGAAAGATCGAACAAAAAAAATGGATATGCAACAACAATAATAAAATACAATAAATAATAAAGAATGGGAAATTTAGAATTTAATGTAAAGTACACAAGACGAGAGAAATTGTAACTAAAAATAAATAATAAATACACAGCTAATTAATAAATAATGCAAAACAACAATGAAACAACAGGGATTCCTCAACAGCCACTGCACTTGATAATATCTTAAGCAGAATCGAGTAAATTAATCTGAGAGACCTTTTACTTCTTTTTACAACGCTAAATTCAAGGGTTTGATTCCCATCGTTGAATTCAGCAGATAGCCCGATGTGGCTTTGCTAAAAGAAAAAACAAACAAACCTCCCTTTTTATTAGTTATATTTTTGTGCACCAACAATACTAAACGTGGGGCGCGCGTATACTTGATTCGATTTTATTATTGACCAGGACTTCTACTAACCTATCCTAAAATTAAAATTTTAGGCAGAATGAGAGCAAGTTGATTTATGAGATCTTGGGCGCGGTCAAAGAAATCAATTTGAAAAGTTTGATCTCATGAGTCCAAAACTGGAATTATATCAGAAATCGGCCAATAGATGATGGAGCTATGAGCTAAAAATTTGGTAGCTGAAAAACACAGAGCCATTTTATGAGCCGTTGTGTCGTGACTAAAAAAAAAATATTTACATTATAAGACAAAGGCTTGATATACTTTATATACAAATGAAAACAAAATAAAATAAATTCGTGTTGCCAGGATATAAATTACAAATTACACTGATTCGAGACTTTAGCTTGACAGTACAAAAATGAAGAGAATGTGAATATTATACGATAAACATATCTTTTTGGTTTGTTTAGTGTTTTATTTGTTTTTTTACGGAGCTGTAACATCCTTCATAGATTCGTAGTTACGATTTCCGATGTTTCCATTTTAGACTTATGTTGATACTATGGAGTAAGGTACTGGCTAAAAAACGAAATATAAATTTTTTTATGACTGACAAAATTGTTGAATTTGTTCAGAAATGAAACAGATTTATCTGAGTGTAGTGGATTTATCCATTTATTTGGTTAGATACGATTACTACAATATTACTAACATTGTACATGTAATTTGCAACTAAACTTTTCATTTAGCAGAAAGTAATTAATGTTATGCTAAAAAAAGATGGAATAACATGGAGTCAAAATGCTGGATCTCGCCTGTAATAAAGAACATATCGATTCAAAGATTTTCATTCAGAAGACAGTCTAACTTTGTTACATGATCTTTATTGAGTAGCTTGATCAGCTGCTAATCAAAAAATTCAAATTTTGAGACATGATGACAGTGAAAATACTTCATACTTTTAACAATGGAAACAGCACAAAACTGATAATTACGTCCATACTGAAAATACTCCGTACTTTCAACAATAGGAACGTTAGAAAATTGATAATCAAATCGATACCGAAAATACTACTTTCAACAATGGAGACGTTAGAAAATTAGTAATCAACTCCGTATTGAAAATACTTCATACTTTCAACAATGGAAATAGTACAAAATGGATAATTAAGTTAGTAATTTAGTTCAAAAAGACGGGCAAAAGTCTTTGCAACTGTGGTGCAGTTCAACTGATGTATTTCCTTTGATCAACAGTTTAAAATCAGGAACGGCTATACCTTTGCGCACATAGTTAAAATACTCAGAGACTTAAGACATTACAATTTCATTGTAATTTCTACTGAAATCGATAAAATCCATTTCATAAACAGTTACTGTCGTTAAATTGTATATGTAATTTTTACATTGGATATTTCCTCAGGTGAGTCTGTGGGTTTACAAATTTACAATGCTAAAATACGAGGTTCAGTTCCGTAGACAGGGTACGCTACCCCACTTATATTTAACATTAAGATGATAACAGGTATCACCTAAGATATCTCTACTCGCATAAATGTAAAGTTTTTTTACAAACTACACTGTGGGCTGTCTGTGATCACCGCTGGTAACTAAACCAGGTTTTTAGAGTTATAAGCTTTCAGACTTACCGCTGGTTTTTGGTTTATAGAAGCTTTCAACTACAATTATATGAACTTATGATATGCGGGTTGTATTTTAGAAGGAAGATTCTCATGATGTCTAAAAATAATGATTTGTGGTCGTTTCTTAAAACGTTATGTCCCATTTTTCAATTTCCTTTTTCTATGTTTAACATAATTTATTGAAACATTTATTAATCTACATTTAACTACACAAAAGTAGTAATTAATTGTTATGATTTTCAATTTCTAATTGTAATTAATATTAATATTGACAATAAGTCGCTTTGCTATTGAATTTAATTATTCCCCTAAATATTCATGTTTTATATTTAATGAAATGTTTACTGTTAATGTTCAAAATCAAAATACACCAGCTTTTCTTGTGTTTCTGATAAAACATACACAGCTGAACTTGAAATGGGATGTTCTCTTTATGACGGATGTGATAATCAAATGATTTTCATTCAACAAATGGTTTCCTTTCTATATAGAATGTAGAGCAATTATTAGTAGTATGTTACTTACTGTTTCCGTTGATAATTGATTTCGAAAAATGAAATACTATAATTGTGCTTCGTAGTTTAAAAGAAAAAAATACTTGCTATGTTTTTCTTCATTTACACAATAGTTAAAGCAAAAAACGACAACAACAAGGATTTATAGGTTTCGTTGTTTTCAAAGTTTTTAATGTCACGTTTGGAATTACCCAGCGGAAAGTTTGGTAATATACTATCAATGATGTAATTTTAAGAATTCTTTAATCGGTTGATCAATGCAAATTAATAATTATATACATTCACGTATGTAACAAGAATGTGAATATTAAAGTCATCAACTTGTCATCACGTGTCCATATAAAGATTTCTTTGTAACAATATTGATTCAAGGCTTTAAATCTTTTCAACAATTGATACTGCACATTCTGAATGATATATTTAAAATCACCTTGACCATGAAACTGTTAAAGTAATTAATCTCGTCTAATGTTGTCAGATATTTCAATCTTTACATATAATCTCAGGATTGTGATGTTACTCATTTTAATATTTTAAATAAGCTGTAGAATTTTCCTTCGCGTGAACATGGATTTTATATATGTAGACGTTAGGTTCAGTTGTTTGTATATGAAGAACACGGTGAAAAAATATCATATTAAAACTTTCAATACAATAGTATCTTTACGTTATTGCTTTATAATTATCGTTTTATTGTAAATTTCATATTAGTAATTGAAGTATATGAACCTGTTCTATGTAATTAATTAATAGGACAATTTAATCACTGAAACACTTATTTTATTAAGGCAGAGGGATATGAAACCGGATTCATTGTTTGGGAATGCCTTCTTCATTTTATATAAAGGTATGGAAAATGAATATATTACAAAGATTTCATGAACTAAGCTCGAATAGTTGAGAGACAAAGTTATCTTAAGCAATAGCGTGTTTGTTTAACTTTTTTGATACAGGATAGTATAAGTTTTATGAGATATTACTTCGTATACAAAGATTCTGTTGTTATTATTACATGTCGCAAGCTGCTAAGCACGCGTATGATAAATCAACATTTACTGACTGCAATAACTGTGCTACAGCACTGAAAATGGCTTTACCCTTCCCAGATCGACTCTCATTTTCATAAAAAACGCCATATAAATTTTTAAAATTTAAAATTTAGTTGTGAATTTAAAAATTTCTTAATCAACTTGAAACATATTAACTTCTTCCGATCAGTTATCAAGTATGGTAGTAATTAATAGTAGAGATCGTCAAGGTTTCCAAATAATACACGCGCCGAAAAGCCACCCTATTGAATTCATAAGCGGAAAACCGACCATTTAAAGTATTGGTTATGATATATTATGTACGTAGAGTTTCGTTATAGCAAACTTTCTGGAAAATAAGTAAGTTAAATTAACTATAGAAATTAAGCAAATATAAAGTACTCAAGTTGAAGTTTCCTATTTAGTTTGTTCATGTATTTTGCATTTATGAACAACTGACCAAGGGTAAGGCAGCTAGCTATTTATTATCACCCTTCCACTCGCTATCATTAACTGTTATTCTATAATTCAACCAAAATTTACGATTATTTTTGGCAGCACATGGATTTTAACCTAATTTCGATTTTCAGAAATCTACCACACGGCCAACCATTGCTTCTCACTTAAATTAATAAATGCTATCTTGATCAAAGTCACACATATTCTTAGAAATCATTAAGATTATAAATAAAATTCGTCTTAATAGATATTGTGTTTCATGGCTCGGCATGGCCAGGTGATTAAGGCACTCGACTCGTAATCTGAGGGTCGCGGCTCCGAATCCCCGTCGCTCCAAACATGCTTACCCTTTCAGCCGTGGAGGCGTTATAATGTGCGGTCAATCCCACTATTCGTTGGTAAAAGAGTAGCCCAAGAGTTTGCGATCGTCAGTGCTTCAGTACGAAGGTTTAATAGAAAGTAAATAGTTATTTCAATACTTGCGTCGCATACACCATTTTTACAGCTTCTAATTTCATTAAATCAGTATCAAAAATAATTTATTGATTAAAAATAAGAAAAGACTAAACAAAAAAGAAAATGAGATCACTGATTAAAATTAAAGTACAAGAAATTTTATTTTAAAATATAGCATATGTAATGATTTCTTTTATTCAAAGTTGAAACGAGATCTTCACGTTTAGCAAAAAAAAATTACCCCGTGATCAGTAAGGTGAAGTGGAGTTCAGTATTGTGTGTTTATTTATTGGATACTATTTTTTTATTTTGATTTATTTTTCATTATAGTTTAGAGTAAAGTATTAAACTGATAAATGTTGTGAAATAGTAATGTAATGCACTAAAGCTGTGTCCGTTAAAGCTTGGAAGTCATTATTAATACTTTATTTTTTATTATAATATTCTGCATTAACCAGTTAATTTTTATTTTCAGGGATGACTTTGTTTTTCTATTTAGTTTTATAAAAATTTGCTATTCTCGTTATTATTATTTTTTGTGGTTTAGGCTTATATATTTTTGGCAAAAACTTCAACTCCAGTGGCTCAATAATAGCTTGAGGAATTATATGCTAAAACTAAAGTTCGATATCCGTGGTGAGTACAAAGAAAATATCCCATTATGTATTCTTGTGTTTAAATCTAAACAAGCTATTATTTTTAATAAAATTTCATAAATAAAACAAACAGTTATATACAACCAAATCCCATGGTAGCTTATTTTCCATAAGTAAATAAACCAGTAAATGGTAGCATATTTTGGGTAAACTTTTAACTTTGTATGCATGTGTAATTGTTCGAAATAGACGGAGATAGATTGGTTCGGTATTTTAACCTGAATTTTCTAAACAGTATAATTAGTACTAAAATTGTAGCAATCCATACCTAATTATAGATTCTGAATAATGGTTTAGAACATCACGTTTATAACTCATTCATATCTGAAAGTACACAGCGTGTTCAAGGGTATATCCGAGGCTCGAGCGTTGGATCTTCAGACCTACATCTTGTATCTCAGAACGGTTGGTATGGGTATTAACATTTTTACTAATAAAACAGAGAACAACGTTTCGACCTTCTTATGTCATCTTTAGGTTAACAAAAATGGTTTCTCGTTATCAAGTCTCATATGTTGTTATAGTAACCATTAAGTCCCTCTATTCTAATAATTTAGTCCCATCAACTCCTAAATAGAAGAAAGAACAGAAAAGGTATCAAATGTAATTCAATTGCCTGCATTTAATATATGGTATTGAACCAGTATAATGGAAAATAAAAGAAAATAATTGGTATAATCTTTTGCGGAGTAACGGTATGTTTCTAAGTTTATTAAGTTAATTTCGGTATCAGTTTATTTGGATATCCTGCAACAATAACAACTACATATATTGAATACGAGTTTATATTAGCATATTAAGATATTAAATATAAATTCTTAAATATAAGATGTTATGAGGTGTGTTCAATAATTCCATTAAAATTAAATAAAAATGGTTAAATTTACTGCTTATACTAGAAAAAAAATCAGGTATAATATGGTTTAAAACAAATCAGATAAACAACATCAGTTTATTATGACACATCAAGCAATTTTTTACTATCAATTGCAGTCCCAGCGGTGGATTTCTGTATTCAAATGTCGTCCTCATAATGTATAGTATAACACCATCTATATTTCTTGCTACTTTTGAATCATTTAACTTCTAAAGAGGCTACCTGATGGTTAACATTCCCTAGCCTCAGCACAGCCAGGTGGTTAGAGCGCTTGACTCGAGAGGAAGGGTCGCGAGTTCGAATCCCCGTCCCACTAAACATGCTTGACCTTTCAGCCGTGGAGGCGTTATAAAGTTACGGTCAATCCCAATAGTTGTTGGTAAAAAGTAGTTGAAGACTTGGCAGTGGGTGGTGAGGACTAGATACCTTCCCTCTATTTTTACACTGCTAAATTAGGGACCCACGGCTAGCGTAGATAATCCTCGTGCAGCTTTGCACGAAATTCAAAAGCAAACAAAAACAGGTCTGAGAGTTCCTGGTTCGTGTTCTTTTATCGCAAAACTCACTCCACATTTTAAGGCTTGGGTAAATTATAGCGACAGGTATATTCGTTCTTCATTTTCATGTGAATAGAGTTCTTTGTTTCTTAAGAGTGAACATGACAATCTCCAATTACAAATTCCTTAAAGTACTGCTTACATAACCATATCTTTTATTTGTTTGTTTGAGATTAAGCAAAAAGCTACACAATGGGCTAGCTGTGCTCTGTTCACCAAGGATATCGAGACCCGGATTCTAGCCATGTGAATATGTAGACATGCTACTTTGCCACTGGAGGCCACATAATCATGTCCTTGAGAGGTGATATATTATAAAACTTGCAGCATGGTAACACTGTAAAGTATAGGGATACTATGAGAATAAAAGTTAAGCATATGGGAAAATTTATAATTCTCATACTCTAATACCTATTGTTACACAAATGTTGATGCAAAAACTAAAGACACCAGGGTATAACTCTAAACATAAACATTATTAACTGCAGGAATCAGAACCCAAACTGAGTTTCTTATCATTATTTTCGACTCACTTAGTGAGAGGTTAAGTGCTATGCAGTTAAATGCGTTTTTCCCTATTTTTGTTGTTGTTAAGAGTAAAGCTTCGTGAGGGTTACCTCTGCTAAGACCACCGTACGGTTTGAATTCAGATTTTTAGGTTTTTTTCTAAGCTCTTAAATTTGCAGCTGGCAGGAAGTGTATCCTTTCGAATCTCATTCTAAGCTGAGTACCTTACGAGAAACTTCCATGAGACTTTGTACAACCATTAAAAAAACAAGGTTATCATAAATCATGTGAGTTTTTGAGCTGTCTTGATCCAATTTGAAAAGTAGTTTAAGTCAAACTCTATATTTTAATATTGTACGACGAATGTTTCTAGAACATTATACATAGTTTTCTGGAAATTTATTTAGCATTTACTTTATCTTGTATAATTTTAACTTGTTGATTTTTAGCTATTTTTTTACTTATTTACTCTGTTTTAGAAGAAAAAAACAACGTATTCTATGTATTTTAGTTATCTTAATACGAAGCTACAAAATAGGCTATCTACACTCTGTACACTTCGAATAATCGAATCCTAGATTTTTACATATTAAGTCCGTAGACTTATTGCTTATCTACCTGAGTATATTATCAATCCATGTTTGTATCATAAATGTAAGACCCTAAAAAGAAAGACCAAACCCTTATTTTTACGAGCAAAATGAATGTTTTCCAGTGGCTCATAGGCAAGCCTTAGGGTTTTTAATCGTGAGTTGATATCTGCAGTGTGTACAACACAAATAACCATTGTTTAGTTTTGTACTTTACAACAAAGATTTTCAAATAAAGTTAATGAAATATGAGCGTGCCTTTTTTGCGGTTTGTTAACTAGCACTGCCTATTTACGTCTTATGACACATTTAGAAATTCCTATCTTACAATTATTAATGTCTTTTTTCGTTTTGATATGAGACCATATCGACGGGTGACATGTGTGGGTGTGTTTTTTTCATAGCAAAGCCACAGTGTGCTATTTTCTATGTCTACCGAGGGGAATCGAACCCCTGATTTTAGCGTTGTAAATCCGTAGACTTACAGCTGTACTAGCGGGGGCAAAGGTGACATAACCGAATGTTTGTGTAAGGTAAATGTGTTACGGAGTTTTTGGTTATAATTGGAGTGTCTGAGATGTCATGATAGCTCATTATGCCTTCCACTTGATCAGAACTGGATTCTATACCACCGGCACAGCGCAGATAGCCCATTGTGTTGCTTTGTGTTTAGCTACACACAAAGAAAATAATTAAACATAATACAGGAAAAAGTGTTATATCCACGCATTTTAATTTTTTCAGCAAAATCACGAAGAAACAAATCAAGTGTTTTATTATAAATTATAAATAGAAATAATTATTGAAATTTACAAAATAAACATACATATTACCATGTTTGTCATTTATAATATACTCCATTAAATCTTAGGAATACGAACAAGTTATTGAAATGTAAAGTTGTTGATACACTGGAATAATAAATCGGTAAAGTATTTTGAAATACAGAAAGCTGATAATTGTAAAATGCTCCTACTTTAATCTAATATAAATAGTGTCTCTCGAATCCAAACTGGCTTAAAGATCGTAGGTGTTGCGTGATAGGCTTCGTCGACACTTTATGCAGTAGATACGTATTACACACTCTGCTTTACTTTAACTCTGAAGTCCTCAAAGATTCTGTTTCTTGCAAAGATAGCTTTCCGAATACTTGAAAATTGTAATGTATTTAGAGAATGGTACAGACTGATCATTGTACAGAGAGTAGCTGGGATGAAAACATATTAGAGATATTTTTCTGGTCAAGGTACATTTAGTTCCGTAACTGAAGCGTGAAAGCATGAGTGGTACTAGAACACTGAATATACAACAATAATGGAAAAGTCATATTCTTTGTATCTGTTGATCAATATATTCTATGACCATTCTTGTGCAAATGTTTTATAAAATAAATAAGAATATTCAACGTTAAAAATGCACAAAAATTATTTTATAAAAGATAAAGATTAGAAAAGTTTTTCTACCTTCAGGAGATCAGAAGAAACACAAGAAATTTAATGTTTTACATTAGCAAGTGGAAATGTATAATATGCGTATTGCGACACTGTATAATATGTAAATTATACACTTTCACTTCCTGATATAAAAACATTAACTTTTATGGTGTATATTGATAACGCTTACTTTACACTGTTCAAATTAAATAATCATGTATTGAGTTGCAAAAAAAAAAAAGCACGCAAAATGTTCAATAGATATTTGAAATAGACAAGGTAATGAGGTACAGGGAGTGAAAATATTACATGTGTATAGATGCAGAAGCTCTTTATACGGCAACTTACTTGAACAGAAATAATTCAACAGCACCTGACGATGTCACGTTAATAGAGGCGAAATGTTCTTTTTTAATGATGCATTTTCTACCCCATTTAAATAGTTTTGAATTTTAAACTTTATAACGTGGGTTACATCTCCAACATTTATATTTATATTGGACGTAAAGTAATTTAAATGAGCTATAGACGAAACAAAATATTTTTAATAACTATTCGTAGCTGACATTTATACGATTGCATATATTCGTTTTGGCAAGAAGGTACCAAGGAAATTAAAACTCTTTCTTAAAAAAATAAACAACAGTCATATAAATAAGGAAATAAATATTCAATAAAACTCGAATTACGAGGTATAAGTAAACATTATAAAAGATATTCCTTATTTATTATAACACTCATTCCTTTTCTGATATGTGATTTCTTCTAGTGGCATTTAAATCCTTCCAAGGGAACAATCAAGTGAATTTTAACCCCTTTCATGGTTTACATTAATTTATGGTTCATTTTCTGTAACTAAATGTTCAGCAGATAATTTATTATCAATCGCATAATGTAGGGTTAGCAGTCATGTATGTAATCATTGCAAAATTATGTTTAATTCTTCCATAAAGTAGAATGATTTGTCACAAGTTCTCTAATAGAGCTACTGCATTATCACATGAAAATATAGAATCGAAGTTTTCTGGACATTTAAACGTTTATCTAGATTGTATATAAGCACATTTGTAATCTTAATGACATTTCTAGACTGATAGGCCTAAAGTACATGACCAAATTCAATTCATTGAAGAAAAATTCCAAGTCGATAGTATGTTGTAGAATGACTCACTCACTCTACGTGTTATATTTTGTTAATGTCAAATTAGGAAAAGCATGTCGTTCCATTGCAAGCGCATTTCAAATGTTTAGAATATAGATATTTATTCTTTATTAATTTCGCCAAAAAGATGTGAGTGCTGCAGAAATAATTTTCTGTATCTCTGCTTGGCTGAATAATGCTCAAAAGAAACCTTTTTTAAGGTTTACTTTGTCTTTAAATTTCGCGCAAAGCTACACGAGGGCTATATGCACAAGCCGTCCCTAATTTAACACTAAGACTAGATAGAATGCAGCTAGTTATCATCACCCACCGCTCTTTTACTAACAAATAGTGGAATTGATCGTCACATTATAACGACCCACGCCTGAAAAAGCGAATATGTATGGTCTAACAAAGTTGAATGCAGAACTTTTGACATTTAGGCTCAAGAAGTGCGATTTGTTAGATGAAAGTGCGCAAGTCGCATAACAGAGGAAGTGTCACCGACATTTTTAAAACTTCTTCACTCATCAAGGTAGGCTCCGCATCTGCCACAATGTATCCGATCTGTGAGAGGAAATTGGTATTGCCTGTAACCCGAACGAGTGGCGCCTCTTCATTGATAACTCATCCAAAAGCCTCAAGATTGTGCTGCTATATAACGGAAATATGTGTCTGTCTCTTTTCCTGGGTCATTCGGTGCACCTCAAAGAGGAATACAACAGAGTCAAGACCTTGCTAGAAGCATTGAAGTATGATGAATATGGCTAGGAGGTTATGGGAGACTTCAAAATGGTGACATTCCTGATAAGTCTCTAAGGAGACTTCACCAAGTTTCCCTGTTTTCTTTGCCCTTGGGACAGCAGAGACACCTCAGCGCACTACAACAGGAAGCACTGTCCACAACGGATCGAGTTCTCTGTGGGGAGGTATAATGTCTAGTGTGAGCCACTAGTGGAAGGTGTTTTTCCCACAATTGCACATAAAATTGGGTCTTATAAAACAATTTGTCACAGCTCTTGATAAGGTGTCTGCAGCCTTCAAGTACCTTCGAAACTTCTTCCCTAAGCTGTCTGAGGCAAAGGTCAAAACTGGTGTCTTCGTTGGACCACAAATAAACAAGATCCTGGAGTGCACAGAATTTCCCAAGAAGCTCAGTAGACAGGGGAAAAAAAAAGCTTGGGGCAGCTTTGTCGCAGTGGTTTGGGGCTTCTTGGGCAATCACAAGGCCGAAAATTATGTGGAACTGGTTGAGGCTCTGGTGTAGAACTACGGTAAAATGGGCTGCAGGATGTCCCTGAAAGTCCATATCCTTGACGCTCATCTTGATAAATTCAATGAGAACATGGGAGCGTACTCAGAGGAGCAATGCTAGCGCTTCCACCAAGATGTACTGGACTTTGAACGCCGCTACCAAGGATCGTAGAAACGAAAACGTGATGAGAGACTATATTTGTTGTCTGATACGTGAAAGTGATTTACATTACAGTCGCAAATCTCGAAAAACTAGTCACTTATAAACATTTTTGAATAACTTTAGTATAAATACATGTAAATCTTGATTCATATGTTGTTTTATTCAGACCTTACGTGAATGAAAATGTGCAAATTTGCCCGTTTTTACATAGAAAATAGGTTAATTTCTAAATGTTATTGTCCAGGTCACAAAAGCAAAGTTTGAAGGGAATAATGGCTATTTTCTCTACTGTTACAACACAAGAAATTAAGAAATAACACGTATTATCCAGGAACAAAATTTATGTTACACAATTTTATTTCCCAGGATTAAGTTTATTCATTTGGATGTCAGAAGAACAGACTATTAGGATACAATGGTATGTCTTCGGACTTACGATACTAGAAGCCGGGTTTCCAAACCCAGCATGGGCAGATCACAAATAGCCCAAGGCGTAGCTTCGTGTTTAAATTTAAACAACAACCATTAAGGTTAAAACTTTAAAATCTTTTGTTGTGAATTGTTTAAAATCCGCAACTGCCTAAAATTATTTTATTCTTTGCTCTAATTGCGCATGCAATTATATGTGACTGAAAAATGATATTTCATTTAAAGTCAAAGACGCAATCGTAAACAATTTCTGTAAATGTATTTGTTGTATAACGTGCTTTATAAGGAAGGTGAATGTACCATTTTCACCCTGCAAATTAGGAACTTACAGTTATCACATTCTGGGCACCAGTAAATGCAAACGTTATGAAAGAGTAAATCCGAAATGTATTTTAAACAGTAAGTATTTATAGAAGTAAGACGAGTATTTATAATACCTAGAAGTAAGACGAGTCTTTACAGGTGTTGAAAGCTTTAGAAGTACTTTAGAGGAACGTATGGTTAGAGTGTCTGAGGAAATTTGGATAAAGAATAAGAGAAAACAGAAGACTAACGACAAAAAGTAAAAAGTTTTACAGACGATTAAATGTTTGTTTAAATACAACCAGTTTTTAAAAGGTATATTTAGAATCTTACTTGTATCCTTGATATTCTGAAAATTTAGAATTAACACACACACACACACACACACACACACATCACATATCTGTGAGGTTTCAATCTGGCGGCTCTTACACCTCATGCAACTCCAGTTTTTACATACGTTCAGATCAAATAAAGATCAGATCAGTGCTAAAATGATTCGCCAATTTTAATAAGCTTCCCACCCATCTGAAGTACTATAATGTTGAAAACTGGGCTTCGATAACTGCCTTGGACAGAGCACTGATATTCCATAATATAACAAGCTATTTCAATAAATCACATATTATTTTAAAATTACTTAAGAAATCTTTCAGAGACAAAGAACGTTATTTTAACGCAGTGAAGTCGACACTTCAAAATAATAGAATACTTTAATGTTTACATATATTTATAAAGAAAATAACATTTGTATATGTATAAATACATCTAGAAAAAATCACACTTGTATATTTATAAATACATCTAGAAAAATCACCCTTTGTTATATATACATATGCAAATAGAAAAATTGCATTTCTATATAGATATAAATTACATTTATGTGTGTGTACTCACATATATATATATGTTATAGTAGGCTGATATTACTGTAGATAGAAATTAGTGCTGGAGCTAGAAGAGATCATGTTTCAAACATGGATAAAAGGCACACAGATTAGCAAGTGTTTCCAGGCTAATGAATAATTCGTTTATTACTTCCTGACTCTACCGAATGTTCTGCGGCATAGATAAAAGTCTGTTTATTCCTAAAGAGAAGACTACTTTATAAATTGAGCTATGCTCTGAGCAGCCATTCTAATTTCATATTTTCGTAATTTATTGTGGTCTATAATGTTTTTAAGTTTTGCTTTTGTCTTAAATCGAACATTTTGGTTCTTCCTCTAGTGCAAGTCTGCTTCACTTTAGTAACAGTTGCTATGATATGTGATGGACATTCTGGTTTAAATGTTTTTAATATTTTTCCTACCTTTTGTTGCTTTTGAAACAAGGAAGTTGATTAAAATAGGAGTCTGTGCGTAAACACTATCTAAACGTTGTGTTTGTTTTGAATTTTACTCAAAGCTACACGAGGGCCATCTGCGGTAGTCATCCCTAATTTAGAAGACTAGAGGGAAGGCAGCTAGTCATCACTACCTACCGAAACTCTCAGGCTACTTTTTTGCCAATGAATAACTGGATTGATTGTCACCTATAACGTCACGACGCCTAAAAGGGCGAACAAATTTGATGTGGTAGAGATTCGAACCTGCAACCCTCATATTTGCGAGTCGATTGCCTTAACCACTTAACCAACGGGCCTAAACGTTCAAGAAAAATATTTATGTGAGTGAACTTTTCATTCCATTGGTTTTCATCATACACTACATGTGCACAAAAATTACTTTTTAAGCTGGAGATTTTCACAAAGCAAAGAAGTTTTATTACTTTAATTAATTATAACTCATGCATCTCAGATCACAGTTTTCAGATTTCTTCCCATTCAGTGATCTTGTCATTTTGTACAATTACACATTCAAAACATATATCATTATTCATTCTCATCATTTGTTTTAAACACATTTCTCATTGGTTAGGCTAATAACATAAACTGTTACCAAGCCAAAGCACTTTCGCAGTTTCGAATAAGTTCTACATAGGGTTATATTAAAACGGTTTTGAATGTGCAAATTAGCAAGTCACGTGATAACAAGAGTCTAAATAAACTTACGATGATTTGTTTGTTTGAATATAAGTACAAAGCTGCACAATGGGCTGAATTCTGCCAACCACAGGTATTGAATCCGGCTTCAAGTGCTGCAGGTCCACAGAGATTCCGTTGTGTCATTGGGGCAGTCACCGTGGAACACGTGTATTGGAAATACATTTTAACGTTATTTGTGTTACGTAATTAGAGTATTACTATCGAATATTGATCGCTTTTGGGAAAAGCATGTAACAGTCTTTTTAGACACAAAAACATCCATACATTTACGCCTAAAGATATTCTCAAACCGGTCTGTTATAATTTCCAAGACTAGAATATTCTTTGTAGTAAAGGCTACAGAAAACGAAGGAATATTGATGAATTGGGCATAAGGACCACCGAAAATTTTATTTATAACAAGACTATAAGAGCTGTGGTAAAAAAAGAAACTGTTTTATTGCTCTTAGCAACAGTAGGTACTATAATCCAAAAGGATTTATATGTGAAAAAGCCACACGAGTCACGCACACATAAATTTCTTGCACGAAGTATCGTTTCAGCCGTTACATATTTCGAACAGCTGGAAAACGAAATTGGAATTTATTATATTTTACCATGATATATCCGTCAAATTGCTTATGGATGCATGTGCAACCAAACTTCAGTAACAGGAGTTCGGAAACAGCGGTCTTCTTACACTAGAATACTTATTGAAAGATGCAGGGTGGAATAACGTTCTTTGGACTAGATAACCATATGACGAAACCTTTTGCAACTGAAACCATTCTACAGCGTTATCATCAAAGAGCACGGTCGTCAAATAAAGCACCGCCTAACATGATCGAAAATTGTTTTAAGACAATGTGGTCGATCTGAGTTTCACGTAAACTTATTTCAAATTGTAAGTTCTTGTAACGAAAGTTAGTTAGTAATCAATATATTTGTAAGTACGACTTCCAAGTCGTAAACCCAATATATTTCGAAATTAAAGTAAAATTTTCATATAATTGCATCTCGATTTTCTATTTTGAATATTGTAGCATGATTAATTCAGAAATATAAGAAATGTAAAAAACTCGGAATTCTACAAAATTGAAAATCCCAACAAAAACAAACAAAACTAGCAAACCATCTTGATTAAAATTGTCTTTGTTAAATTTGAACATACATTTCTACTACTTTTGGTATAATTTCAGATTTTTCAAAGGAGAAGTGGGTTATTAAATATTTATAGAAAACTGTTTGAAAATGATGATAAAATATTTCAAAATATAAAATAAAATAAAACTTTTTTTTTATTTCTATCCATCGATGTCCCAGCTATTATAATCTGCTAAAAAGAACAACATAGAAATAGCTTAAAGCTTTAACCTGTGTTTTGTTTCTGTTTATTCAAAAACGGCGCCTGGCATGGCCTAGCGCGTAAGGCGTGCGACTCGTAATCCGAGGGGCGCGGGTTTGCGCCCGTGTCGCGCCAAACATGCTCGCTCTCCCAGCCGTGGGGGCGTTATAATGTGACGGTCAATCCCACTATTCGTTGGTAAAAGAGTAGCCTAAGAGTTGGCGGTGGGTGGTGATGACTAAGCTGCCTTCCCTCTAGTCTTACACTGCTAAATTAGGGACGGCTAGCACAGATAGCCCTCGAGTAGCTTTGTGCAAAAAACAAACAAAAACAAACAATGTTTATTCAAATGTACGAATGTTATCTGAAAGCTCAAGTATTTTCGTCTTGGAGAAAGAAAAAATATTAAAAATGATAATTTACTATTTCAGGTAATTCTGTGCTGTTAAAAATATTAAATCATTTTGTTAGATTATTTATGTACAGTTTCATATAATTTAAGGCTTTCACTAGTGCTCCTCCCTAAAAAATAGGCATATAAAATTAACAAAATACAAGTGGGTTTCGATGCTTATGATAGGCTCATTGTGGAGCTCTGTGTTTAACTCTCAACAGTTAGATTTGTGAAACATTTCGTTATTATGGTAGAGAGGAAGTTTTAACCTATTTCGCTTTTCCATATTTCATTAAGAAACACTTTAATTACATACGTAAAATTAATATTTAGTTTAGTTCAAAATGAAATGGTCTTTCACACAACATGACTTGAATCACAAGTTATCTATAAGCTTGAGGATTTAAAAATTTTAGTTTTGTTTATTTGTCAGAAAGCTTAACAATAATTATAGTTATTGCATTAGTAACAGTTAATCTTATTTTAGGAATTAAATATATTCTCTAATATCTTAAGCATGAGATACTGAGCTCAAAAGACGATTAGTAAAAAAACGAGATTACAGACATGTAAAAATCAGCTGATTTTGCAAGAACCAAATTCCAATTGGATATTCAGCGTCATAACTCTTATAAACTTACCGATAAGCTCTCGAGTGAGGCACGGTATGTTAAGTTTTATATTATTAATCATCTGACGATTATATGATGTAAATAAAAACATATAGTTTTAGATATATATGACTAATTTATTTATTTGCTAATTACAATCACCTTCAGCTCAGAAAAAAAATCATTTTCCGATCGAGAACATTGACTTGTTATCATTACCTTCCACCGTCATCGTTGGTATTAATAGTTTCGTTTTGTACAAATAACTCATACTTTTGATTGAACGTATGTATATGTAAGCAGAAACAAGGCAGTTAATTTGAAAATTTTGGAATGTTTTCTACCTGTTGATTTTGCACCAATTATTTGCTACATTTCCGTTGTGATTTCGAGCTGTATCCTAGAGTCAGAGTGTGCACATAACGTTCCACTTACTTAAAATTCGAATATAAGATTAGGCTACTTTATTGAAATTTTACCTCATTTATATTATTTGATATAAGATCACTATTCAATTGAAACTCGTCAAGCAATTTTGAGTTACTGTTCACACATGCACAATCACGTAAGTGCTAACACGTGCAAAGAATCAAGTTGTCTAACCAACATAACCTGTCATTACAGCTTCTTCTGAACCACTTAATACAACAGATATTGTTTTAGATACATTTATATAAACATTTGTCAATAGGATTGCTCTTGAAAATAAGTAATTTGATGCCATATTTGGATAAAATCTTTTACGTAAAGACAAGTTAGAAAAACAGCTCTCTAAATGTCATCTTTCCTCTTGAATATCGAATTAATTTTTGATGCTGTGCTACGGTACACCTGCTGTTGTTTGGTTTAAACATCCATCAGGCCTTAAACGTCGTTATTTCGATTTGTTTGTTTTTGATGAACAAGATTCTGGAAAAGCTTACAAAGATATAATTGAATGTATGTCGACAACGACATAATTCAAATATGCACTTCCTCGCCTCCTTACTAATTTCCTAATGAACGTAAAAAGATTCTTGTTTTTCTGGCATATTTGTTCTTGTGGTTCAAAAGACTTGTGCTTGAAAACAACAAGTAAAGAAATTGTGAAATGCATTGTAGTGGAAAATCTTATTTGATTAAATCACTCTTTACAAAATGGTCGAAATGTTCAGTGAACCACGTAATTATTCAACATTTCAAAATTAAAAGCAAAATAGCACATAAATATTGGAAGAAAGGTAAATACTCTCCACTTTTCTCTCAAACATATTACAGACCAAGTTGTATTTGATCATATTCACATCAGATATCACGGCCAGTTTTGGAGCGCGTTTTGATGTGTGTGTGTGTAAAATATTGTGCTAACCTCTGCTATTCTATTCTAAGAAAGAAGGAGAGTTGTATTATTTGAGATTTTACAACTTGCAATATTAGTTGGTAGTGTCGCTAAGCTGTACGGGTAATAACGCATTTCTTACCGATGACAAGCAAAAGTGCCCGTCCTCAGTGACGGAAAAGTAAGTTAATCTATCAGTTTAAATCTCTTTTTGAACTTTAGAAAGGTCAATTGTGCTGCACTCTTGATTTCAAAGCCCCGAGCTACGTATACCGCGAAAATCAACTGTTGAGAATTCTCGTCATGTTAAGAGCCACTCATATGTTACATGTGGTAACTACATTTTTATTCTTTAAGTTATGTCGCATTGTAAAATACGAATGATAGTGTGGTTAATTTTGAACAGTTTAGTGTAAAATATCCTGCTCGTAAAATGACATTTGACATCAACATTATTCATGTCTATTCTCCCGTCATTTCAAAAGTGAATGTTGACATGTGCATAGCTTTTCAAACACAGAGTAGTAGACAGCCGCCGCAGACGGGAGACAGACGAACGATCGAACAGACACCATTCTTCACAATACATGTCGTGTTATCATTTCTAATGCGTAGCTCAGTATTGTTTCTTAGCTGTTTTTCTTATTGTTTATTCTACTCCTTAGTGGTTATAATGCTATATAATGCGTTATAATGCTTATAATGCTAGAAATCAGGTTTCGTTACTCGTGGTTGGAAGAGCACAGATAACACTGTTTAACTTTCTACCTAACAGCAAACAAAGAATATATTATTGTCTGTAAGGTCACTATTATATAACAAATAGTGTATGTAAGGTGTTTTGAGATGTCTTTTAGTCACCATAGTGAATCTATTTTCATTTAACAATTTCGAGTATACGTACCCTTATTTTTATTAATTTAATGTTGTCAATTATTCAGTAGAAAAGTTGTTTAAATAATATTATTGTTCCTAATGCGTTTATTCTTTTCATGTCAAGACATAATGTTTAAACATGGTCTGTCCATACTAAAGTAGTAATAACTTAAATCATAATTTCAGCATTATTAGTGGTTGCTTTTGTCATTGCAATAAATATGTTTTACGTTTAGTTCGACCCAATTAGACTTATATTTGTATTACACGATTAAAAGAGGCAGTGGAAGTTTAATGGAGTTATCATTATATATATGATGCCCTTTTGAATAAGTACTACATTCTACAATAAAATTCTTGAGATTTAGAAGTGTTAAGATAAAAGCTGCAGAAGAAAACATACAAAATCTCTATGTTTGATTCCTAACTTATTGATTTAAATCTGTGTTTGTAATATTACCTTTTATATATTCCATGAAATAGTTTACTGAAACAAAATGCTTGGTAAAATTTCTTCAGTAGAACTATAACTTGAACTTGTCTGTAATTGTATTACGTTATTAATAATTAATGTTATTTTACTAAGTGAATATATTAGAAAGTGTACAATAAACTAACAAAATTTCAAACATATATATATCAGTTGATTCTTCAAAAGAGCTCTTTCTCTTGAGTTACTAATTCACTCATCTAAATTAGTTGCAGTACAAGTTGTTTATAAAACTGTTATGAAGTTAGGTGTAACGAACATTAGTTTAAATTAAGGGAGATGAAAAGGCGGCCGGCTTTTGTTTAATCTGATGGATGAGGGAATTACAGTCCTTTGAGTTATATGAAAATGGTTCAATTGGACGTCCACTTTCCAAATTTAAGGGTATTGAGATTACAAGATTGACCCTTCATGGTTGTTAAACATTTTCATCCGATATACAAGTTGTTTTGGAATTTCGCACAAAGCTACTCGAAGGCTATCTGTGCTAGCCATCCCTAATTTTGCAGTGTAAGACTAGCGGGAAGGCAGCTAGTCATCACCACCCACCGCCAACTCTTGGGCTACTCTTTTACCAACGAATAGTGGGATTGACCGTCACATTATACACCCCCACGGCTGGGAGGGCGAGCATGTTTAGCGCGACGCGGGCGCGAACCCGCGACCCTCGGATTACGAGTCGCACGCCGTACGCGCTTGGCCATGCCAGGCCCCGATATACAAGAAAAAGTGGAAGGAAAAAAAGGAAAAACCTGTTTGATATGGGTTTGAGCAGAAACTTTAAAAGACAAGAGTCCAACAAGAAAATAAAAACCGAGCAATGTGACAAAGAACGAATAAACCAAGAAAGGCGAAGGAAAAAAGTAATATACTGCCACAAGCAACAAAACTTACTTTTTATGTATTTTTTATTTATCATAGTAACAAACAACAACAAAAGGTTGTCATGTTTAGATTGCCATGAGCCTCTTTATGATAGGAATGAACCAAATAAAATCTGAAGATTGTAAGAAGGGAAAACAAAATGCGAGTATAGCATGATTTAACAAAGTGACGTTAAAGCGATCGTAACAGACACTAAATGGAGATATGAAACCTGATCCATCAGTGTTACAGTCCACGGTTTTTGATGAAGTGTGAAATTCCCCAGTCCCAGTATGATGCAATGACAAGTAATGCATCAAATGATAGATAAGCCTTCTTTGTTTTTAATGTCTATGACAGCTCGTCCACTAAATAATTAAAAATATATAAGTAGCAAAAATGTTAGATATCCCTCAACTTCTCTACAAATGGGGTTCCAAGCGCACCATGCCCTGTAAGATTCATTGCAAAAGTGAGGTTAAAGTAATTTGAGGAAAACTGAAAGTCAGACGTGTTCGAATATTATGATAAGCAGATGTGCGCGTTTAAATATAAACATAGATACAATCAGTTCAGAACCACGGGCTGGATGCTCTAACTACTTGAAGCGCCGCAATTTTAAAAGGATTGTTTTTTGTTAGTTTTGAATTTCACGCAGAGCTACATGAGGGTTATCTGTACTAGCTGTCACTAATTTATCAGTGTAAGGCGAGATGGAAAGTAGCTAGTCATCACCACTCACTGTGAACTCTTGGGCTACTCTTTTACCAACGAATAGTTGGATTGATCGAAACATTATAACACCCGCACGGCTAAAATGGCAAGCATGTTTGGTGTGATGAAGATTCGAGTTCGCGACCCTCAGATTACGAGTACAGTGCCTTAACCACTTGGTCATGCCGGGCCTTTTTAAATTAAAATAAAATAAAATTGTGATACTGTAATACTCAAGTCCAGTCAGATCTCTGCTGATACCCAAGATACATATAAAAACTTTATAATGATATACAAAATAACAATCTAAAATACAAATGATTTTTATCGTGTATAGTATATTAGTGTTAACCCATTTTACTAAGACATACAGTCTAATACTGTCAGAGTGTGTTAATCCAACCTTTTTATATGCTCCATACATATTTCTCGAGCCAAAAGTGGTGTACTGGAGTATTGGAGTATTAGGAGTTTATGATCTCTTGCTGCAGAAACGCACTACACAATGTAGAGCGTTAATCGATGAAAGTAGTCGAAGATTTTGCGCGGTACTGATTGGTTGCCTTCCTTTTATTTTACTCTAGCTCAAAATCAGGACGACTTTAGGAGAATCTTTGAAATAAGCTAAGTCAAAAAGTTAGATCTTACTTACCTTTCTTGAAGAGGACCTTTAGAAATAACCCAAGTAATTCACTGAAGTTGCTTCGTGATATCACAAAAAGTATATGTGTATACACATTGTGGTTGACCTGAGATTCTTCATAAAGCATTAATTAAAGCAATGTGATTATTAGCACAAACACACTGTTACATACATGCATATTTTATGTATCGGTGAAGGTAATCTTGTACCACGTTTTTCTATAAGGATTTAACAATTATGCTTTACCCTTACCTAATTATCTAAAACATATCAGTTGTCTAACCAGAGCAAGTTTTGTTTATTCCTGAAAGCTCCTGTTTCAATAACTACAAACTATTTCCATTATATTCCTTTTTAAGTAACATAATTTAGTCTGTTTATTTTGTATTATACTTTGTCATTCTTAAGTAGCTTTTTACTAATAGTTTGTATGCACATAAAATGACTTAAATATAAAAGTAAGGATGGGAATTTTCTACAGGTTAGGAAACAAAGTGAACAATTAATGAATAAAGATTAAAAAATCAAAGTATACAAAAGATAAATTTTCAAAATGTACTAGTTCATTAGCATTTACAAGTATAGGTAATTCTGTAGTCGCATCCTATGTATTGACCGCATTTTCTGGGAAAATATTTTTTAAATGGGTGGTAAATTATGACATTATGATAAGGAGTATTGTTTTCAAATTATGAAAAGCACGAACACAAGTATAATAAAAACCTCATTTATACACTTAATACTTGTATAAAAATACATAAGACGACTAAGAAATCCTCAAGAGTTAGTTTAAAAGTGCTTTAAAAATGTAAACATTGTTTAAGAGGTACATTCTGGGTTGTTTTATAGATATTCGCACAAACCTAGTCAATGACTAGTAGCGCTAGCCGACTCTAATTTTGAACAGATAATTTAGAAGAAAAGCATCCAGTCACCAACATCCTTCACTTACTTTTGTCTGACCGAATAGACGGAATTGACCGTTACTCTTATAATGCACTCATGAGCCTAAAGTGAGGACATGATTATGATTGTTATTATTATTTTTTTTACAATAACGGGATGCGAATAATGAACTCTTAGTTACACTCTTTGGTACGCTATCAACTCGGCCACGCTTGGTTCTCAGAGGTTTATAAAGTGACTTTTGGTAAGGCCTTTGAAATCAGGACAAAAAATATAACAAAAATAGTCAAATGCACGACGAAGTTTTTCTCATTTGTGTAAAGGTTTTTGAAACAAACCAAAAGTGTCCGTTCGTTTTGGATGATGCCGTATTTTGATTTTATGTATTTTGCATCTTTTCTCATAAAGGACAACAAGGAGAAAGTTTGGAACGTATGTATGTTTGGAACTGAGCCATAATTCCTATAATGAAAAAAGGAGAAGGAAACCAGATATAATAAATAAAAATAAGACATTTTTAACAACCTTTCGGAAAAAATCTGATTCATAAAAATGTTACTTATTTTGAAACAACTGAACTCATTAAAGTTTTAGATAAAGGTATAAACTTATTTTCATTTCACTTTTCTCTGAAAATTGAATACAAAAATTTTAATTTTCTCTCCATATTTTTGAAATATAAAATAATTTCAAATATATCAAAAAGTTATACGGTGAGATATAGCTGATTTTTGTGAACTGAAGAACTTCCCTTGCAGTTCAAAATGATTACTAAGCTTAAAAAAAAGAAAGTCAGTTGAGTAATGAAAAACAAGTTACGGAAGTTACTAGTAAAATGGGCTGAATGTGATCCAGTCGTTAGTGTTGAACTGTGTGTCTGAAGCCTCATGGTTCGTGTCGTGTTTCCGACAAAAACAGAAATCCAGTTCCGCACTTTAAAATCACACTAGTGGATTATATTAGCCCAAGAGTTTACTGTAGGATGTATTGACTAGTGGCCTTCCATCAAGTCTGTTACAGTTATTTGGCATCATAAAATAAATAGTATTGCCATAGAGTTTATATTAATGACATCAATCTGCAGTAAAATATAAGTACAAAACTTACAAGAAACAGACCCATCAGAAGCTCGTGGTTTCGCAAATTCAGTCTTCGATATTGTATCTTTGGTAGAGTTATACATATTACAAGTATGGAAGTATTGTGGGTATTTCGGATAATACCACTGTTTTCAGAGATGTTCATATTCACATGCTAGGGCACCGTACTTTAACATTAGAGACAGGGCAGTAACTTTGTACGAAACTGAACAAAGACAAACTTAAATCTAAACATAACGTATGGGCTCTAAACACAGAATAAATAACTACAGAAAATTCAAGTTCTTAAACGTATGAATAACAAACATATAGTAACACTATTTAAATATTTCTAAAATATACTAAGTTCAATTGAACAATTTTGAAAACATTTAAAACAGAGTTAAATTCTATACTTACTGATACACAAGACTTAGACGCGCAGTTTTAAGAAACCTAAGGCGTTTCAAATATGTTTAACATCTTTATTTCTTTATGATCGTATAATATATTTATATATTTAAGTTTCTAATTCTGTGTACTGTAATTTTTCATTCCAACATTTTTTTACGATCATTTTTATTTTCAACATTTTCAGAAATAAAATTTTTTTGTGTAATCGTTCTTATTCTAAATACTTATTTATGTTGGTGTGATTAGATAATTATGTGATATAGACAAGAAGCTGGTGGCCTCTCCTCCCTTTCTTAATTTGTTTTCTTGAAGAACCCAACCCGTGTGTGTACTGCGACTTTACAACTCAACATTATTGCTTGTTATTTGAGTACTAAGTAATATCTTCTTGCAGTATAGATAATAAATGTTAAGATTAGAATATATACATGTGTATAATGGTTTGAAATAAACTGATGGGGGAATACTACTTTCCATTGTTGGTTCTAAACAAATAGGAAAAGAAGATATTGGAAAATTGAGCTTTTGCTTTCCAGGTGTTTGTTTGTTTGTTTTTGAATTTCGATAAAGATACACGAGGGATATCTGCGATAGCGTTTCTAATTTAGCAAAGACTAGAAGGAGGACACGTAGTTACCACTACCTACCGCCAACTCTTGGGATATTCTTTTAGACGAATAGTGGCATTAACTATCGTGTATGGTTGAAAGGGCTAAACCTGTTTAGTGTCTAGGAATTCGAACGCACGACCTTCAGATTATGAGTTTAGTGCACTAACCATCTGGCCACGCCAGACCAACTTTCCAGGTGTCCTGTTAATACAATATCAGTCATTAAGTATAGAAAATTATGGTAATTGCTACAAACACTAGTCCACTCATATAATCATTGATATTAGAGTAGATTACTACCATGGAATTTTATAAAGAATAAGAAAATAATGAACAGATTGATAGTTTTTAATCTGATTCGAATTATTTTTTCAAGAAATGACCAAATGAATGATTTTAGATGAAACATGTGTCCAATATATAATTAATGTGTAGGATAAAATAAAAACAATTTAAAAAAAAGCTATGAAACTTATTTATTTAGCAGAGAAAATTATTTATTTTCAAGATAAGACGAACTTGTTTTTTTTTTTTTTTTACTATTCTCTAATGAATAAAACAAAAGCAAATACATGCGCGTGCCATTAACTGAATAACAAGACTAGATTACACTATTTCTTCATATGAAGGAGGATGACTTATAGACCCGGTTTCTTGTGGAAAAACAAAATCGAGGGTGAAATACTTTATCTTAATAAAGATAAAAACTATAATGTAGATAACATGATGTTTAAGGGTAAAAAGTAAGACATTACTGAACACAGGGGTTTAGTGTATTGGTCAAAGAATGATATTTCAGTATGATACTGAATTATTTACGTAAAGGTGTTTTTCTTTGTAAGAAAATCTGTTGTTCATTTCGATACGCCAGCTGGAACTTTTTTTTGTTAAATGAAGATCCCTATATGATTCCAAGTATTAGTTGCTAATCGTATTTTCTAATCCATGAGAAAAACTTTAGGCGGAGAACAGATTAAGTTCCTTCGAAATTAAGTTTTGGCAAACGACTGAATACTTTGTTCATTTTTCTTGCTAATCGCAAAAAAATCGTTTTCGTCCATGGACGGAGAAGTTGGGTAATAAAAGGATTAAACTATTTCACCGAAAATAGATCTAAATTAAGTGTCAAACAAGAAGCGGGGCTTAACTGTTTTAAACTAAGAAAAAAATACTATGTCGAATACAGCCGCTGTTTTAATGGTTGAATGGAAAGAGAGAGAGACGGATAAAGACGAAGATAAATATATTTGTACATGAATTTTTTGTATTATGATCTTTACAAAAATAATATTTCTATCATGATGACCCCTTAAAATTATGACGTTTCACTTCAGTAATTAATGTGATTATTATAGTCATTTGAATCTTGTTGGCCTGACATGGTCTAGTTGTTAAGGCGATCGTCTCCTACTCTGCTCTTTCAAGTACCCGTCAAACATGCTTGCCTTCTCAGTTGGTGGGGCGATAAAATGTTTGATTTGGTTTATTTTGAATTTTGCGCAAAGCTACACGAGGGCTATCTGCATTAGCCGTCACTAATTTAGCAGTGTAATACTAGAGGGAAGGCAACTAGTCATCACCATCCACCGCCAATTTCTGGGCTACTCTTTGACCGTTACATTATAACGCCCTCATGGCTGAAAGGACAAGCATATTTGGTGAGACGGGGATTCGAGTCCACGAACCTCAGATTACGAGTCGAGTGCCTTAACCACCTGGCCATGCTGGGCCTCGATAAAATGTTACGATCGATCCCAGTATTCGTTGGTATAATAGTAGTCATAGGGTTGGGTGTGGTTAGAGTTTACTAGTTGTCTCCTCTATTGTAGAGATGATCGTGCGAGTACCACAACTTTACAGAAACCAAATAAATCAAATATTGATACTCTAGAAATTTATGCTGTTTGAGTAATGAACGTACTGTGTGATAAAAATGTAATCTTATATTAATACGTGATAAAAATCAAATTAATGTTAATGTGTCATAAATATCTTAAAAATTATATGATTTTATTTCAACATTTGTTTTCTAAGGTTTAAAGATTTCAAAAAAGTCGTTAAAAGTTTGAAATATTTCCTCATAAGGATTAAAAGAAGGCTTCATACATATATAAATATTTTTTATTTATTTTAATTGTTTGGAGTTAAGCACAAAGCTACACAATGGGCTATCAATGCTCTGCCCACTACGAGTATCGAAAGCTGGTTTCTGGCGCTGAAAGGCCGTAGACATTCCGCTGTGCTACAAGAGGATTTAAGTGAAATGGATGTATATAAAAAACAGGATTAAAAGCAGTATATAGAAATATAATGTACCTAAGATATACTTAAGTTTTACCTAAAGTTACGCAATATACGAGGAATGGGTAATAAGTGGATACTTCACCTCAAACTAATAAAACATAATGCATACTCCTGTTTTCAAATAATTTGTTGGAGCCTTTACTTGAGAAACATTGATTTTTCTTCTTATTAATTCAGTTTATACATTGAAAATTGATAATTAGCTTGCAAAATATACCGTAATGCAGTAAATACATTTGAACATAAATTTATTGTCTAATTCTGCTTTTATTTACTCTACTGACGAACATGCTTTATGAAATTATTAATGCAATGGTTCGACACTGCTAGGTGATTAGTTCGCTCTAATCGTACTCTGAGAGCTGTAATCCCTGTCACACCAAATATGCTCTTGGGGGAGTTATAGACTCGTTTGTAAATGAGTAGACCAAAAGTTAGTGATGGGTGGTGATGACTAGCTGCCTTCTCTCTAGTCTTACACTGCTAAATTAGGGATGGCTAGCGCAGATAGTCCTCGTGTAGCTTTGCGCGAAATTGCAAACAAATAAAATTAATGCACTGTAAGAGAGATATGTTGATTTGTGTCAATAGATGACAGCACTAGCTCTTAACTTTGTATATTAAAGTGACGAAAGATTTATTGATCTAAATAATGTAAGGTAGGGTTTGTAGTTTATTTTAGCGCAAAATGGCTGCGGATAAGAGGACTGAGTTATTAGTCCGTAAAATTTTCGATAAACCATTTGTAGACACATGTAAGAAACGACATGATATATGTCGTGCTTCTTTTAAAAATGATGGTTTATGAATGCCTATGTATAGTTAAAATACGTAACTTGTATGACGAATACACATGAATGGTATATTTTTTCTTGTGAAAATGATTTCTTTATGTAGCCTTGATCTATTTAATGAAATAAAATTATTTAACATTCATCTGGTATAAAGCCAAGTATACGATGCAAGTCGTGTATAATTTGTAAATGTTCTGAAAACAGCTTATTTTTTTATTTATTTCTTAATGTTTTAACTGACATTAAAAGTAGATTCATTATGTAAATCATCTCAGACCATATCGAAAATTCTCTTTTGCCATTGTTCATAACGGGTGCAAATCAATTTATACATAAATGCATAAAATACAGGAGCTGTGCAATCAAAGACCTTCTCTCATTAACAGAATCATCAACATGCCAATCACGTTTCTCCATAATCACTAATTACTCCTATAACTGCCGCAAGGGGTTAGTATCCAAAAACAATCCCTACTAGGACACCCACTTGTGGTGTCTGAACTTGATAAAGATCGTATGAAGAAAATTTCAAATGTGATATCTCCGGGATTCCAAGAAAGGAGGGGAGGGGCATAAACAGAAAATTCGATTCAAGACTTGTGCTAAGCAAACCAAAACTAACACATAGACCCCATACTGCCTGATTGATTATTGAAGTACGTTTTAAATCTTCTTTATGCTCAAAATAATTACGGTTAAGGTTTGCACCAACACATATGAGGGAGGACCCAAGTTGTCCCGACTCCAACTGCCAAGTTAGGTCCTGCTTGTTCCAAAATTGTGGAAGATTTAAAGGACAAAGAAATGCCCAAATATAAAACATCAAGTAATATTCGACAATACTATAAGAAATTTAGTCCTCCAGTGGGATAGCGGTAAATCTTCGAATTTACAATGCTAAAATGAGACAGACCAAGGACACAGAAACGCACAACAGAACTCTAAAATTTTACTTAACACATTTCAAGTTGCTTAATACATGAACAGTTTTATCGTGTTGTGTTTGTTGGTGAATGGGGTCCGGCATGGCCAAGCGTGTTAAGGCGCTCGACTTATAATCTGAGTGTCGCGGGTTTGCATCCCCGTCGCGCCAAAGATGCTTGTCCTTTCAGCCGTAGGGGTGTTATAATGAGACCGTCTACCCTACTATTCGTTGGTAAAAGAGTAGCCCAAGAGTTGGCGGTGAGTGGTGATGACTAGCTGCCTTCCCTCTAGTCTTACACTGCTAAATTAGGGACGGCTAGCACAGATAGCCCTCGAGTAGCTTTGTGCGAAATTCAAAAACAAACAAACTTGTTGGTGAATGGATACGTGCAGATTATATTTATCTTTCTTTATAAATAGATTTATTCATTGTATTATTATTATCACAAAGTGTTAACCATAAAACACAAAGTAAACGTGTTTAATTATAAAATATTCCACCATTTCATAATATCGCTTGGTCATCGTTTAATTAGAGTGTATGTTCAACAAGTTTTAAATTTCGCCCAAAGTTACTCAAGGATAATTTGCGCTAGCCGCCCGTAATTTAACAGTGAAAAACTAGAAGGAAAGCAGATAATCAACACCACCCACAGCTACTTTTAAACTACTCTTTTACCAACAAATAGTAGGATTGATCGTAACATTATAACGATCTCATGCTGAAATTACAAGCGCATTTGATTGGGAGGATTCGATCCCTTTACCCATAACCAGCAAGTCGAGCACTCTAATCAACAAGCCATGCTATAGGCCGCTATGCACGTAGCTACATATATAAAGTTCTATGAAAGGACCAACGTGAGATTCCTTATCAAGTGTTGCAGCACAACTTTGTTGGAGTTACAAAATTTGTCAGTATGAAATGTCTTGTGTTAGAAGTGTATTTTTAGTTGCTGGTCTTTATCCAATTATTTACCTATTAAATAAAAGAAAGAATTGTGAATTTATTTACTTTTCAATAAGGTGCTTTATGCTGTGTATCGTGCCATCCTATTATTATTATAGTCGCATATTTCATTTTTTTCTGTTGTAATTTCGTAAAATGACCTCTGTCCCGTCGAGGGACATGCACATTTAATACCCTGAGACTTGGAATAACTAACCCTTCATTTTCGTTCAATTAGTCAAGCTGAGCCTTATGACTTCTCTTTGAGTTTGACAATTTTCCAAGCTAACTCTGAATACTCTTACGTCTTGATGATTAAGTGTTTTGTGATAGCTCTTTATGTAGCTTTGCGAAAACATTCTCAAAAACTGACAAACATAAAGCTGAAACAAGTAGAATGGCAGAAAACTTGAATATTTTTTTAATGTTATTAATTTTCATTATTCTAATATTTAATCGTTCGTTACTGTTTTAAGAAATAAAAAACTGATTTAGTAAAAGTAACCAATATTTCTGCCTCCAAACTAAGTTCTAAACAAAGTGATCTTTTTGTTTGTTTGTTGCCAAGCGCAAAGCTATCCAATGACTTCTTTTGTGCGCTTATCTTCTCGTGGTGATTATAAAAACTCGATTTTTTAAATTAGAGCCCATATAATGTAATATTGAACATCGTGAGGCAAACATTACGTATACCACTGTTAATTTAATCTCAGTTGAAATCCATTAATCAATACACTTTGCTTTATGCACAGTTTTATTGTTAAATAAATGAATATATTCATTTACTTTACTAATTTGCGAATAAAATATTTTCTTCTAACTGTCGTTTAATCAATATATGTATTTTAGGTTATTAGTTATTTTAAAATAAAATAATGCTCTTTAAATTATAAATATTACCTCGAGATAAAGTAAATTCTAATTGAAATATTAGTTCATTAAAAGTATAAATTAGCTAAAAATTGTGAACTTCACCGTAAAGAACTAGAAAATGTCAAAAAATGTCATTAAAAAATCCTTTCCAATGTGTATTATAAGTCCTATTATTTATGATTATCAAAACAATATAAACATTCCTATACAGATAATCAGGATCGGTGTTAAATAAAAAATATGTTCAGTATTACTGTATACGAATAAAGAACCTATTTTAACTTGATTACGTTAGTTGTGGTTTGAGCTTTGCTTAAAGCTCCTAATCTAAGACTAGATGGAAGACACCTAGTCATTACCATCCAAGGCCAACCTCTTGGGTACTCTTTTACTGACGAATAGTGGGATTGACAGTCACATTATAACTCCTCACGGCTGATAGATCGAACAAGTTTGAGGTGACGGGGATTCAAAACCGTGACCCTCGAATTAGGAATCAAGTGCCTTAATCACCAGGTTTTGTAATTATTTTGTTCGGTTGTGGTTAAGTGCAAAGTTACACAACAGAGTGTCTGTGGCGCGCCCATCACAAGTAACGAAACCTGGTTTTCAAGGATGTTGTGAGACAGCAAATTGTGTTTTTTCATGATTATGGTACAGTTTATCGTTTATTGGTTTGTTTGAATTTCGCGCAAAGCTACACTAGGGCTATCTGCGCTAGCCGTCCCTAATTTAGCAGTGTAAGACTAGAGGGAAGGCAATTAGTCACCACCACCCACTGCCAACGCTTGGGATACTCTTTCACCAATTAATAGTGGGATTGACAGTCACATTATAACGTCCCCACGTCTGAAAGGGCGAACATGTTTGGTGCAATCGTTTACTAGCATGCAAATAGTCAACAGTCCACATGACGTGCCATTTGTAAATATAATTTGTTTGTGTGTGTATTTTGACATTATTATTATTTTTTCAATATTATTTATTCGTCACTTTAGCAAAAAGGACGTTTGTAAATGACCCAAAGATATTCTACAGTATTTGTGGCAAGTGTGTTATGAATTTGATTTAAGCAAGATATATTTTTCCCCATTTGTGAAACATCTTTACGTGATACAAAAAATATGAAAGTTATTTTCTAAATCTGTAAGCTGCCAAAGTAAACTACTTGAACTTATAATATCAAAGAGACTTCTTTTATATTGTGTGAAAAACAACACACCCAAAATTCTTCCCTTAAAGGTAGAGAAACAGTAGACCATCTAATCAAACTAATCGAATCCATTCACAAAGCACTAAATAACAATTAGGCCACTATTGCTCTATTCTTAGACGTAAAGAGAGCCTTCAACTCTGTTTGGCACAATACCCTCAGATACTGATAACACAGAATGAAAATAAATGATATAATCCTCAGATGGACATACAACTTCCTTAGTGATCGAACAACTGCCGTCAAAGTCAATAACACCATCTCTCAACCATTTAACATCACATCAACAGTTCCTCAAGGCACCTTCCTTTACATACTCTTTGTTAGCAACATTCCCTTTCCAAACCTATCATACACATATTTCTTACAACATGCTGACGATATTGTCATTTGGAGCATCTCGCGAAACCCCCTAACAGCTGTCAATAGAATTCAAAAATCCCTAAGCACTGGTGTAATAACTGGAAAGTAACTTTCAACACACTGAAAAAGACAAGAATTATATTTCGACGCAACCTCAACAAACATTTAAAAAATGTCAACAAGTTAAAATTAAATTAAACAATACCGAAATAAAAAATGCTTCTCAGCCAGCTTACTAGATATAACCTTAGACAGCCGTCTTACATGGATTGAGCACTTTCTCAGTCAACAAATACCAACAATCTCTAAAATTACTATTAACCTTCGATCTTTTCTAAAAAAAATAATATATGCGAAAGCGAGACAAAGAGAGATAATATTATGCCAGAACGTCCCAGTTAAGGAAAGCTAACTTACTAACTTGGCAGAGTTTTAGTGTCATAACTCCCAAGGGTCGAAGGGGCTTGCGAGACAACCAGAAACGCTTAGAAACATTTGTTTCTTTTCAGCCCTTCTTGCTGAATTAAGGCTTGGTTATTATCGTTAGGAAAGTGTAAAATCTGTCATTTAAAAACTAAATACCTGCCACGATTTTTTATTTTGAAATCTGTGTAGCAGGAAACTACTTTTATGAAGTTTTAAATTCACATGCCTGTTTTATAACTGTATTTAAAAACCGTTGTTACTACAGCATGCCTTCTACAATAGATATACCATCATCAGTGTTTCATGATTTACTAAAACATAATTTTTTGGTAAATGACTTATTTCTATCCATGATTTTGTTCAGCAAATAATAATAATTTAATACGTTGTGCGATCCAAAAATATATCTTAAATTTAGGTTATAATTGCACTAGTTTCGATTGCTGGAACTTGTTTCATTCCTATCATGTTTACCCCAAAACGTTATATAATAGTTATCTGCACCTTAATTTTTTAAAAACGTTATTTATATCAACTAGCATCAACTGCAAATAAACGAAAGTTTGTTTGTTTTTTGAATTTCGTGCAAAGCTACACGAGGGATATCTGCGCTAACCGCCCCTAATTTAGCAGTGTGAGTCAGTGCAAGCTAGTCATCACCACCCACCGTCAATTGGTGGGCTACTCTTTTACCAACGAATAGTGGGATTGACCGTCACATTATAACGCCCCCAACGGCTGGAAAGGCGAGAATGTTTGGTGCAAAGGGGATTCGAATCCGCGACTCTGTGATTACGAGTTGAATACCTTAACCATGCCGAGTCTTATCGTTTATTTATTACTTTCTTCTGGGATTTGCGACAAAAGAACACGAACTAGAAACCCTCGGACCCGTTTTTCTTTGCTTTTTAATTTCGCGCAAAGCTGCACGAGGAATATTTGCGCTAGCCGTCTCTAACTTAGCAGTGTAAGAGTAGAGGAAAGGCAGTTAGTAATCACCACCAACCGCCAATTCTTGGGCTACTTTTTACCAACGAATAGTGGGATTGACCGTCACATTATAAGCCCCCACGGCTGAAAGGGCGAGCATGTTTGGTGTGATGCAGATTCAAGCCCGCGACCCTCGGGTTACGAGTCGATCGCCTTAAGCACCTGGCCATGTCGAGCCTTAAACGAAAGTTAAAACAGTCATTCTGAAAATATATGTGTAGACCGCACGCTTTAGTAGCATCTCAAAACGTAAGAAATTTAAGAGTTTTGTAAAAGTTACAGTCGTGGAATTGAAATGGATGGAAGAGAGTGACTTTAATGACACAAATATGCACATTAAAGTGCAAACCCATGCATGAACTTTGAGTTATTGAAATGTTTATTTGCATATTTAAAAAGCATCCGTTACCTTTTCCCCTCTGTTTTCATTTTTCATCGATGAAATTTGAATAAATTTTGAATAATATGAAAAAACGTTTACGTCAAAGTAAAAGTAGCAGGATTGTTTTTTGTTTTCATATTATTTTTCTTTTCCTACTTAATATGTGTTTTTCTTTCGTCACACTTTCCTTTAGTTTTTTTCGTGCACCAACATCCGATTTTTGACTTTTTGATATATCAAAAAAAATTCCTCTCTTGAAATTTGATTCCGGATCTTATTGTTTATTTATTACTTTCTTCTGGGTTTTACTTTATAAATTTCCGTTCATTAAAACGCTATTTCATCTTCTGCATAATGCTCTGTATTTTAAATGAACGTGTGTATGATGACACGACATCAGTTTCTCTAGCGGTGATACACAGATACTGTTAATGTGGCATAAAAGTATGATTGCATGTATTTTTTTGTTTTACATTCCGGGCAGAGCCACACGAGGGTTGAAACTTTGTAGAACGGACGACAAGTGCCTGTTATGGAGACACAACTGTAGAGAACGACGTTTCAAAAGGCGGAAGAATTTCGAAACGTCGTCCTCTACACTTGTGTCTCCACAACAGGCAGTTGTCGTCCGTTCTACAAAGTTTCATCACGAATACTCTGCCTAAACAATCTGTCAAAGAATACACGAGGATTATCTGCACTAACCATCCCTAATTTATTAGTATAAGATTAGAGGGAAGACAGCTAGTTATCACCACCTACCGTCAAGAATATTATACAAATATATGATTACATAAAGTTCTTCCCCCCCCAGACTGTGTAAATATATGATTACATAATGTTGTACTCTTTTAAATTGTGTACATTTATGATTACATAATGTTGTACTCTTTTAAATTGTGTACATTTATGATTACATAATGTTGTTCTCTTCTAGATTGTGTCAATATATGATTACATAATATTGTACTCTCCTGACCTATTCTGTGAATAAATATCATGCCGAAACCTTTGATAATAGAGATAATAGAGACAGTTAGTGACTTGTTGCTGTTTGTAACTGGATATTGTTATTTAAAGGTGTTTCTGGAATATCGTATTTGCTGTATATGTATATTTTTTTGAATTAGTTTTTTGCTGATTCTGTTACTTGACATTATTAATATTTATAACATGTTGTTTATTAATACTGGTTGGCCGAGCATTTATTTATTTATTATGTTTTAGTGAACGCTGAATTTGTTTGTAAGTACTATTTATTGTTGTGGAATCCTGACCATAGCGACGTGTTCATTTTTGACCCTCACTGTATGACGTTTCTCATTTACAGCTGAAAGGCCTGGCATCGCTTGGTGGTTGGGGCACTCGACTTGTTAGTAATCTGTGGGTCGTGGGTTCGAATGTCCGTTACCCAGCATGCTCGCCTTTTCAGCCGTTATGATGTATGATCAATCCTAATATTCGTTAGAGAAAGAGTAGTTCAAGAGTTGTCGGTATGTGGCGTTCTCTAGCTACCTTTCTTTTAGCCATCACTCGTAAACAAGAGACGAATAGAACAAATAAGTTTAATGTAGCTTATGTTAGAAATGCGAGAAAAACCAAACTTATCGCCTCAGTAGAAAAACACCCCAAACCATCTGACTTCCTTCCCCATCCTACATGGCAGGTGCTATGCGTTAAGGTAAGCATATCTCACCTTTCTTCCGCCGGACGTACAACCTAGGCTTTGAATCAAATATTTTTAGCTTGGACCCGTCATTAACAGTCCAGTTTTTGTTCTTTCAGTAAATTTAAGTTTCTTGATGTGAAGGTATTCTTGATCCTGTAGATCTGGACACATTTCTGTCATTAAGTACATGGTTGCTCATCTCATGCTTGTGATCAGTGGCAGACTTCCAGCTGTCAAGAAGCTTACATAAACGAAGATAACTAACATCAGTATCATTGAGTTTAGGTGTTCTGACTCTTCTATTCCTATTTTAAAATTTATCTGTCTCGGTTTGACGATCTTGTGGGAACTTGACAGTGTTTGGGGATCAATGTGTTCGAGAGTCCAACCCGCATGATGGAAGGCTTTTATGCAAACTATCTGTTCTACTGACAATTCTCTAAGTTTCTGGGCCGTTGAATGGCAATGAAATTTAATATATATAGTGTTCAACACTGTTTTCACTAAGGTTTATTTATGGAGTGCTATTAAATTTATTTCTTGTTAATATATACCGACACCATATGATATCTTCTTGCTAGCTTCTTTTTATATAGTTAAGACACTACATGGGGTACCATGACAGTTATTTCAGGCCTTAAGTTTAATCAGTATGTTCATTCAAGCAGAACCTTTATGACATGTTCTTGGTACAACTATATGGGAATTTTAAAGAATGATAAGTATTCTTATCCTGGCTTATTTAATTGTCAACATGAATTCGAGTAACATTAACGTAATGTTGAAATTTACATTTTGTAATGGCATGAAAGAATTGGTCACATGAAATGTAAAGAATAACAAAATGTTTACTAATAAAGCAGAGAATAACGTTTCGACCTTCCTAGATCATCTTAACAATACCAGCCGTTGTGAGATACATTTTTACTTCAAATGGGTTTTTTCATCAAAAATGGCAAAATATTCTCTTGTCCAAACATTTATGTATAGTACTGTATTATAGATTATTGTATGATTTTACTCTTGTCTAAAACCTCCCTGAGCAATATTCTAATTCTTTACTTCGATATGTTTTGTCCATGCATAAATGAGTAACACAAAATGTTCATGAGTATTACTGGTTTAAAGTTTATTGCATTCAAAACGAAAAACATAAATATTGGATATTTCGTTGTATTAGGAAATACGAAGAGAGACTTCAGAACAGTAACTTGTATTTCACTTAATTGTATTAGTTGACATCAGTAAATAAGATAGAGGATTTTAGTTGTTTTTCTCGTAATTGAGGCGTTGTACAACAGAGGAAGTGCATTTTAAACTGTCGCCTGTGTAGCAATGCTACAAATATTCTTATTGGTATTGTAGAAAAGTTTGTGTCCATGTCCCAATTTTAAGACTCATTATAAACGCTATAGTAAAAGTAATTCTGTTAAATAATTTTAATGACTTAGGCTTAAGGATTTAACTTGACTAGTATCGTTTTGAAACTTAGTACTACACCACAAACATTTAAGAACACGTATTTGTGAGGGGGAACAAGATGCTGTGTTTCAGATCCACAAATTAGCAAAGTAGTTATATGCTATGTTATATTTGCAAATTTTATTTGAATAATGTATGATTTGTATTTTTGGCACTTTGGATAAGAAATACAATGTCAAGTCGGTCTTTAAGTGATGACCAATTCTAATGTTGATTTCTACATTTCTATTTGTGTTTTTCTCAGTTGCACTGTTTTTTTTTTCATACAGCAATCGAATAGGAAATATAGCATAACAGGAGGTTTCGACAAAATTAATATTGCAGAGTGATTCTTAGTTTTCTCAATCTCGTGAAATATAGTGAAACAATTTTTACTCGCACAAAAAAACAACAACAAAGGCTTAAAAACAGTGTGTGTCTTGTGGGAACTCTCACTGGAGAATCTGTAATAAATTAAGCATTCAAATTAAATCAGTCTCTGTGTTAAAATAATTTAGTCTGTTAAATCATAAATGTTCCATATAAATTTCAACCGAAGTTTTCTTTAGGTAGTGAGAAAACATTGAACAGTAGTTTCATTCTTTTCAGGGCACACGTATTCACACGTCACTGATAGGCACTTTCATTAAACAGTAATGGATATTACATCTTTGAGGTATGAACTGAGTAACAGTGAAGAAAATCGTTGTCTGTTTTTGTATAATATGCTCAACTTTGCAGAAAAAGTTTAAAACCCACGAGAAAATGCATGTTACACGTTTCTTGAATGATTTAGTTGGTGACTAGATAGGAGGAGATTAGTTCACAGAAAACTGGGAACATACTTCACTTCATGCTGGCATATCACAGCTCTTCTCTCCCATTTAATGTTATCAAATTAGGCATAAGGTAACAATGGTTTGAATTAAGAGAATGTGAGAAAGCAGTCATCTTATGGCCAAGTCTAAGCTATTACAAAATGAATGGGGGTGAGAGGGTATAACAGCCGTTTTCATAAGTTCAGCCAGCGTTGAAATTACGAGATGCACAATGATTACAAAATGTTACAATCCAATATACAGAAAGCACGCGCAAGGTTAGTAAGAAAGAGAAAAAAATAGAAGTTCAATGAAAGGAGAAGACCGGGAGATGTGAGAGAGAATGAACAAGCTAAGAGAGGTGATATAAGAAAGTAATATGCTACTAGTAGAAAACAAAACCTATTTCTAAATCTGTTTGTTCTTAAGTACGAGTAAGAAACAGCAAGTTGTTATGTTTACAGGGATATTAGGGATTTTTTTTATAAAAATATGTTAATCCCAAATAAAGTTAATGGAGATAAGAAGGAAAAGCGAAATGGGAACTTAACACGACTATAACATAGTAGTGTCAGAGACTGAAGTCGTCAATTCTTTAAGAATAGAAACCCAACAACGAAAGAAGAGTTTGATGTTGGATTTACATCAATAAAATCTGAGAAGAAACGTTTATTAGATAAATCAATGAAGTCAGGAAAGATATTTTGTGTTCTTTTTTTACTAGTGTTATTTTTGAACGTGTTTTAATTAATTCTTACTGGTTGAAATTGTCCTGTTCACTGTTAAAGAGTAGAATATTAACACTAGCATGGATGGCAGTTGGAAGTCACTCACAGGTAGGTGGTAAGTGATTGTAGAGAACTGGATGTGATATGTAGTAGCAACTGTAAGAAGTTGAAATATGTGAGCCTATGATTAAAATCGGAGTAAAAATAGATGATTTTCCTAATCTTAACAGTAGTGAAGACAGTAGTTCGCGAATGTTATCATGATAACGATTTAGAACTTTAGAAGTAAATGCTTAGAAATGGAGGTTAAGAACAAATTCTTGGAAATAGAAGCCGAGAAAAACTGTTTAGACCTAATATTAGAATAAAGGTATGAGCACAGCGAATTGAAGATAATAATGGCAAGAAGGTAGGGTAATTTTGTGGGCCGCTATGCGTGAAAAAAGCACTGATGTGCAATTGTCTGAATTGTGTGCAAGTGATACGTATTTTTCTGTGCTTTTGAAAAATCATTGAGAGCCAAGGAATATAAGCCACAGGATATGATGATAAACTACTTTAAGCGCTATTTGGAAAGGTGTTAACAGAATACAAATTACATGTGAAGTACAGATGAATTAAGGTGTGATGTACTGAAATCAGTAAATGAGTTGTGTGTATGGACGAAGGTTGTATGACTTGCTAGTTAAATGGACTGAATGATCTAATTGTATTGGAGACACTGCAAACACAGTTGTGACAATGACGTTAACGGATGAATATGTATTGAGGAAAAAACATAGTGGGTTAAAAGATGGTAAAAATCGGACTAAAAATACTGATCACAAACAAATAATACTGAATCAATACTCCCAGATGACTATAAGGAAAACATTTCCATCGAGTGATTGCGTAAATAAGGAGAGAAATTAAAAGATCCTATTAAACTATTTTATGTGTGACCAAGTTGGGCATACGGTTAAATTCTGGTGGTAGAATAAGAAAACTTTAGAAAGATAGGAGAATATTATGTGCTGTACCGAAGACAGATAGAATGTTTTCAATAAATATTTCGAAGAAATGATGACAAACGGGCAGGTCATAAATACATGGAGGGGTGGTGAATACGTTAGAGAAGAGGGGATGTCTGGAGAAACAAAGTTACATTTTTCACACTAGTGGAATTTCAGTAGTTGGAAAACCCTGGTAGGAAAAGAACTAATAAAAAGTTAAACTCACAAGTGATACTCTGGAATTAATTAGGTTTAGCATCACAACAAGAGAGGTTCAGTTCACTGTCATACTGGAATGTTGAGTTTTTGAAAGTGAAATAGTCGTAAGTTTGACAGATGGTATCCTACATACAGGTTAATCAGATAATAAAGTACAAGTCGTTGTATTGCACGATATACCAGTAGCGGTGGTGAAGTACCCGGATAACAAACGAGATTAGATAAATGTATCTAAAACACGGTTAAGAGATAATGAAAGATAAATAATGAAGTAAATAATACAAATAATAGCGAATATTTAACTGCTATTAAAATAGGAAAGTGAATCGAAATTAATTAAATGCTAGTTACTAAATAAGAGTTTGGATAAATGTCACACTAAAACCATGGTAGAGAAACTGTAAATATTCAAATTACGTTGAGATTATTAGTAGTGGCAGAAAGAAGTAATAAGGCATAGATATAATAGGAATTATGTAATAGATTGTGAGGATAAAAGGAACTCAGACAGATAGTGTTAGAGTTATGGTATCATGTAATTAATGTTGGTTAGAGTGCTGACCGTGTGTATTTGGAAATATAAAGATTTCTATAAAAGACTGTCCAGCACATGAGCTAATTGGTAAGAAAATAGAAAAAGTCCAGTGACTGATTTACCAGTTATTATTGACCCCTTTAGCATCATCAAATAGACGACTAGTTATAAAAATAAGTTTTCTATTTCATTCCGTTACTATTGCTATACACTAGCTACGTCAAGATACATGTAGCTACATTATTCGAATGTGCTGCCATCTATGCTCTATTAATCTCAACATGCTTTCCAGGCGATACTAAATAAGTAAAGCTTCCAGGGGCATAATGGTAATATGTCTTCTGCCTTGCAACTGTAGAAACCTGGTTTCGATGCCTGTGTTGGGCAAAACATAGCTCACCCATTGTTGTGATTTGTCCTTAATCACCAACAAACAGCAAACAAACAAGTAAGCAATATCAGAATTCAGTGAAACTGAGACTGTTCAGAAATAAAATACATGCTCCCAGCCAGTATACATCAAATACACACTCAGTGTAGGCCAAATACATTGTTTCGTTACAATAATGTATAATACATTTATTGTTTTAGACAGTTGCCAACTCAGTAGTTAAACCAGGAAGATATTGCATCCTCATTCTTGAACTGGTCCACTCGCTTCAGTTTGGGTCACAAAAATAAATACAAGAACATTCATTACATAAAACGGCGTTCTATGTAGATTAATAACTTTTTAGTCTACATTATGTGATACAAACTTTCTAATTGTTTATGCACTTACTAAAATGAAGTGTACAAGAGAAAGTTTAGTCAGTGTAATAGTCTGTATGAGTCTAGTGTTTATTTGTTTGAAATTAATGACAGAGCTACACAATGGGCTATCTGTGCTCTGTCCACCACGGGTATCGAGACTCTATTCCTAGCGTTGTAAATCCGTAAACATACCGCTGCGCTTGTGGGGAGCAAAGTCTAGTGAGTATTATAGAGTCTGTTCTACGTTATTTTAATGAGTATTATAGGGTCTGCTCTATACAGTTTTAGTGAGCATTGTATGAAATACTCTGTATAGTTTTAGAAAGTATTATAAGATATACTCTATAAATTTAGTCAGTATTATATGGTCTGCTCTGTATAATTTCTGAGACTCAACTAGAAAGGGTGAGCGATTTCTCAATAAGTTCGACAATATTTTGGTTCAAAAACACTAAATTCCAGAAAGTGAGGACTATGTGGCATCTTATATTTTAGCTACTGTGATGGATTTTAACAGGATGTAGTGTCCATTATTGAAGGTTAAGTGTTCGTGTAGGTACTTGAGCAATGAGTCACCTAAACTGCCTATGTTAGGAAATAAAAAAAAGTATACTTACCTGAATTAGATTCATGTTTCTCACGTACATTTATGATGTTAGAAAAACGCATAGTTTCAAGAAGTCTTGATATAAATGAAATAGAAACACTATAACCTAAGCACCGTGTTATTGTAGTCATGCTTTTCCTTGAGAATCTTCCATGAGGAGACCTAAACGCGAACTAAGACTATCTTGGTTCTAAAAATCTAAAAGGAATCTAATGTGAAATATCTGATTACTAGGACGAATTGATATGTTATTGAATGTAAACAAATCTTGGAATAATGAATATCAAATATCTGAGTAATTAGAGGATGTAGTGAAGCCTACATATGTATAAATGTTAACTCACCAACATTATTTATACCTGTTATTATACATCACACATTAATATATATATATATAACATAAATTAGTGTTAATAACAAGAAATTCTCAGGCATAATGTTCCTTTGTTAGTTTAAAAGACTTTCGAATCTATTGCATTACTTAGATTGTGATGCTAATAAGTCATCAGTAATATTTTGTAATTAACATCTAGAAAATTATTTTTATAGCTGCTGTCAGAATACAGTAATGTTGAGGACACTAAACATATTACCCTGCATTTAGTTTATTTTCCATTTCTATAAACTTTCTAGATGCGATCTCTCTTGTTGTTTCTGCTTTCATAGCGTTACACTACGCAACAATATATTTTTACAAGTGATAATACTGACAAGCTATAGAGTACTAATAGCTTAATTTAGTAGAAAGCTTTCGTGAAAATGGTTGATGGGTCTAGATTATGGGCGATAAGCCTCTTTGTCACTGGATATAGCAGATATGTATAGCGTTGTTAACATATTACTATACACTATTCCTTATTTTCACTTAAAAGCTCTTGTTAGTAATTACTAATACAATCTTCTCCTCTTGATGTGATGGTCGCTCTGTTCGTTCAATGATTAAGAGGACTGGCTTGCTGGCTAGCTAGTTTTCCTGAATTAAGCAGGTTAAGTTAAAAAAATAGTAATTATTATTAATGTAATGTTTGAAAAATTCTCAAACTTATTGTGACGTGTTGTGACATAAATATAACTGAGGTAAAAGTTACACTCCACCAAGTTAATACGGTTCACGTCGTAACAGTTGTTGTGAACTGTTTGATAATACAAATAGTGTCACAACTATAGAGTATCATCTCTTCTACACTGATTAAATATTTCCTTTTTTGTTTTCCATTGGACCGTGCATATACCAACAAAGAAAAGAGAGGACGCAAACTTCTGCTGGCCCAGCATATCCTTTACACTGGGACTCTAATGAGATGATAACAACAAAACTATTTTTCGCAGCATAGACTGTCTGAAGAGCCCTAGTATTTGGCGAAAAGCCCAGTTGATATAGGATGTAACTGACATAGTGTGGATGCCATGGTTATATGCATTCTTCTTTACTTTCACTGAATATTTCTTAATAATTTCATACACTTTGCTTTATTTTATAACCTACCATGAAAGATAAATCATTAACAGCAAGTTTCTAGAAACTTCCTATTGTCATTTTCTAATTAAAAATTTCCATAGATTCCTAAAAATCAAATTATTAGTTACTTCACGTATTTGTTTGTTTCTTGAATTTTGCGCAAAAGTACTCTCAGACTATCTGCTCTAGTTATGGTAAGGACACCCGACTAGCAAGCTAAGGGTTATGGGTTCGAACCGCATCCAAACGTATTCGCCCTTTTAGCCGTGGATAAGTTATAATTTTATGGTTAATCCTACTATTCGTTTAGTAAAGATAAACCTCAGCTCCTTCACAGCCGAAATGGCGAGTAGTTGGTGACGGGAGACGAACGTTGACTCTCAGACTGCGAGTCAAGTGCTTCTCTAGCCACCAGACTTTACTCGCGTAAGTCGACAATATTTCTAAAAGAAAGTTATAGTTCAAACCTTTATTTGTAGAGCAAGCTAAAGATAAAGGGGGAAGTTTGTTTCAATAAAGTACTATACTATATGTATATATATATAAACGTAAAGGGTTATTTGCGCTCCGTTTACTGCTGGGAATCAAACATGAATTTCAGTGTTGTAAGTAAATTTGTTGCTGCTTCACCGATGAGGGAAGAACAGAGTACCGTTTTAAAGTATATTTATGGACGTCTAGCTGTCTGCAATGAGTAAAAATATATTTATTCAAAACAGATATTGTATGTAATGGGGCCAAGAGTGCTCTTTTAGTGTAATTTCTTATTCTGATAGGAATAGCCATTATATTATAGCCAAAAGCGTCAATGATTTTTATAAGATTATCAATATATACTCAATATGTGCATTTGGGATAGTTTAAGTATTTGCTTCAAAATCTTGTAGCCACAGAAAAAAAACCACAGATGATTAAATTGCTCAAACATAGGAAGTTCAGTTTTAACACGTAAAAATCTAAGTCGAATTTTTTTTTACCTATACTATATAGCTAATAATGTCAGGTACGTGAAACGTTCGTAAAAAGTAACTACTTTCTAAAGTGTTTGAGGTCACTTTATACACATGAGCTTGAGATAAATATAGATTCTTGTGAGCAATAAACCACACTTTACACCTTGTATGAAGGTTTAGAGATTTCTTGTTTGTCGTAAGTGAGATTAATGACAAATAATTTTCAAATGATATATATATATATATATACTGTGCAACTTTGTGCTAGAAGTAAAAACAAGAACAAGATAACCTTTTTTCGCAAGCCGTGCACGTTAAATGAAACTAGAACTAGGAAGTAGAAACATTAAGAGAAGATAATGGTGGCGCTAGATGGTTCTAAGAAGCAGAGAAATACATCAAAATCAGAAAATTGTGACAACAAGGAATTTCCAATGACAAACTGTTAACAGTCACAAATAAAACTTATTACATGAAGTTGGTATTCCATCCTTCATAAACGTCACATCCTTGTATATGTTAAAAACTGCTATTAGAAAAATATAACTTGTAATTTGTCATTTATATCTCAGTAATGCTGTATATTTTTTTATTTATTATAAGTGTATATTATTTATTTTTTTGAACGAATACAACACAAGTAAATATATATAATTAGTCAAATTCACTTTCAAGTTTTTACCAAATACATTAAAAATTTTATTTCAGTTTACATGTTACACTTAGATTTTATGTTCTAATATTAAGCAAAGAAAAGGTCATTTGTAAAACAACAAATAGAGTCAAAATATACACTATCTGTATTCTTAAGACTGCTGGTATGGGTACTAAAAATTTAATTAAAATAAAGTACAGAGCAACATTTCGACCTTCTTAGGTCATCTTCAGAGGATCTAAACGTTGTTCTGTACTTTATTTTCATTAAAGTTTTGATACCCATATCTGCCGTCTTGAGAATACATTTTTATTTCAAATGGGTTTCTTGTCATTGTGAATTCACTATACTGAAAGACACAGGTGCAGTATGTCTTTACAGAATAACTGGAATTTCCTTTGAATTTTCTGTGTATTCTCTGCTGTACATGAATTGGTTTCAGTTTTGAAGTAAGTACTTTTCTACTTCTTTGGACTCTGAACCGAGTATTTCATGATTTTTACACAGCATTTTATTTGCCTTTTATTTAGTAGGACAGCATGTTTATTGTCATTTTACTGCTGAAAGTGTCAAATTTAAAACCAATTAAATATGAACCAGTGGGTATAAGGGATAATGTTGCGCCCACCGTTGTTTGTTATTGCTACTGAAAAATCGTTTACATAGACTGGCATCAGTTATTTTCATTTGCTTATTCTCATAAAGCTAGTTCATTTTAAACGTGTGAAGTGACGTGTTGAAATGTAAGGATTATTAAAGTAGATGTGTTATGGATACTGCAGTATTAACGAACTTTCTTAGAATCAGAAAAAAAATATATAAACTTTTGTAAGACTAAAGTTAAATTTTCGCGTTTTTATTTGTAAACAATCCCCCATAAAAACTATTTCCTAAACGACGACGTAGATTCTGTATGTAAATTTATAAACATGCATTTAAGGATTCAACTTACGTCGAGTCCAAATGGTTTTATGATTACGACCCGTATATCTTTTAATGCTGGAAATGACAAAACGTTGATTTATAGATTCGAGCCTCTTTCTAAAGTGAAAATATATAATGGTATTATAGAGCAAGTTATAATCTCTATGTAGCAAGTATTAAACTGCCTGACAAATAAACGTGATGTGCATTAAGCATGTCATGAAATATTACACTCGTTTTAGGAACAAATATCACGCTCTTCTTAGGAACAAATAACACACTCGTCTTAGGAAAAAATAACACACTCGTATTAGAAACAAATATTACACTCCTATTAGGAACAAATAACACAGTCCTATAAGGAACAAATAACACACTCGTCTTAGAAACAAATAAAACATTCGTATTAGGAACAAATAACACACTCCTATTAGGAAAAAATAACACACTCCTATTAGGAAAAAATAACACACTCGTATTCTCACTACAACTAGGGACAAATCGGATTCTGTTTCACTATTTTGGAACACTGACTGAACTCCTTGAAAAAAATCACCTACAAAGTATTTATGGACAATTAGTTGTTTATAGGCTTTAAAAGTCTTTCAAGAGTAAAAGGATATTGACTTAATTAAAACGGAAATTTTAAATGCCTTAATACCATGAACGTGGTACGTTAATTCCATGGTTTCGCGTCTTTTAACTCATTGAACATTGGCAAACAAATATGGTCATTTATTACTATCATTCAATTATTACTATCATGGAAAGCTTTCCCAAGTAGCATCTACAACGATATTTATTCAAGTATATTTCTTCGCTAGTAATTGTACTTGTTAAAAGGCTGTTGTTATGCTATTCATTTTCATCCAACATAGTACCATAAATAGATGTCACGAGATTTAGTTTAAGTGCTTAATCAAGACATATTGGCTCATGGAAACGAATGATAAAAACTGTTCTCGCTATATTGGTATAATATTGATCAGTGATTATAATGCTGCATGGAAACGATTGGTAAAATAAGTGAAATATTTTCATTTAATATTATCATTTGTAAAGCTGGTATGACATAGTGGTTAGGGTGGCGTACTGAAGGTCAGTGTTTATGATTCGCGTTTCGTTGTCTCAAACTCGCTTTCTTGTGCATTATAGCTTTAGAAACATTATAACGATTGCGATGAAATTCCGCTTTTCGATTTAAAGTAGCCCAAGACTTGGTGATAAGTGCTGTCTTCCTTCTGTCTTATTACTTAAAATTTAGGGACTGCTAGAGCAGATACTTCTTGCATAAGTTTGTGCGAAAATACAAAATAAATAAATGATCAACTTTTTTTTTGGCGGAAGTGATTTCAATTAGCATACGAGGGCTGTTCAAAAAATACGCGGACTGTTTGAATTGCGCGGCTACAGTTGGTTTTAAGGGAATCCGCTTGGTGTCGCTAGGTTCGCACAGATCAGCTGATTACGACGCCATTTCCCGATTGCAGATATCTTCATTTGTGTATTAGCTACGCGGTTTTAAGTGAAGTGCGATTTTTTCGTTTGGCGGATTTCAGAATGAATGACCTGAAGGAGCAATGACTTGCTGTGAAATTTTGTGTTAAACTTGGAAAATCTGCGACTGAAACTTTTGCTATGCTTAACACGGCTTACGGTGACGTTGCTATGAAGCGTACGGCATGTTTCAAGTGGCATGAACGTTTTAAGGATGGTCGACAGTCCAATGAAGATGATGAGCGTCCTGGACGTCCTTCCACGTCAACTGACGACCCACACGTCGACAAAATCAACACCCTGGTGCGGGCAAATCGACGTCTGACTGTCAGGGAGCTTGCTGAAGAGTTTGGGATATCAGTTGGATCTTGTTACGAGATTTTGACCGAAAAATTGAAGATGCACCACGTTGCTGCAAAATTCAGCCCTCAGAACTCGTGAGTTGTTGGCAAAACACTCGATCACTGTTCTTCCCCACCCCCCTACTCACCTGACCTTGCTCCTTGCAATTTTTTTTTGTTCCCCAAACTCAAAAGACCCTTGAAAGGAAGAAGATTTGAGACGATTCCCGAGATTAAGGCAAATGCGACGAAGGAGCTGGAGGACATTACAAAAGAAGCGTACCAGGACTGTTTCAACAAGTGGAAACACCGTTGGGATAAGTGTGTGCGTTGGGGAGGAGAGTACTTTGAAGGGGTCCCAGACCTGTAACTTCTAAATAAAGTACATTTTGTTTTATGACGTCAGGCCGCGTATTTTTTGAACAGACCTCGTAATTTATTTTGTCTCCTGCTTTTCTGCGTTTCATAGTTTTCGCAACTGAAAGCTAGCTTTATCGAACGTATCTTACTAACTACAACTACAGCAGTTATCACATTCCCCTCAATGTTCTCATTCAAGTTTAATTGAAATTAGTAAGGAAAATCGATACTGTAAGAAAATTAAACTAACAAACGTATAAAGTAGAAGGATAAAGAACATGCCAAAAGCGTTTCAGCTTCAAAAATATAACGTTAGGAAATTCACAAAGAAGATATCCACTTTTATAAACCAAATAGAAAACAATACATTTATTTTAAATCGTGAAAACATGATTCTGCTTTCCATATTTGATATATCACTCAACTCCAACCAGAAATATCTTTCACGCTAAGAGAAAATAAAGCTTTCTGAGTTGTGAATGAATGGAAGGAAAATGTTTATGAATGAGAGTGCAGTAAAAATAAGAACAAAAGAAATTTACCATAATAGCTATAAATAGCTAAATTCAACATCATTTCGCAAAGCTCCATAGCCTAATAGCATCATTTTGTGCATAATTATACTCGAGTACAAAAGGTTATTATGCAGTAACAAACTGACAAGTACCGATTTATAAACAGTTATTTTATCTAGATAACATATTACGCGTCCTGTTGTTTCCCTACTTAATAATTTACTCTTGTAAAATATAAGCTAACCCTCTAATGGTTAACAGCCAAATATGTTTTTAGACATAAAAGTATGTAAATAAGCATTGTTACTTTTGGAAGATAACTGCACATGCATCTATGGATATCGAGAACTCCATTTTTTTTCTTTTGGGGGGATCTACTAATATATGACAAACTCTAGAACATTCGTAAAGTGTAATGAATAAAATGATTGTATCGGAAAGCATTTGGTTAAAGGCTTAAAAGCTGTGTTATAAGTTTACTTGTTTTTCATTTTAAGAGGGAGAGTGAGTGACATTAGACAAGATGTACATTTTGATAACGCAAGTGTTTTGTGTTGTTTAAAAAAAAGACTAATTAACTTGTGTTTACTCTAAAAGAAGAAACTTTAAGTTCTAATAAATCACACAGGATAAGTAGATGAATATAATTTAATCATTTTCTTTCTTTCTTTGCAATTTGATCTAATAAACGCATTTGTTGATCAGAAATGAAAACCTGCCAAGGATCAGATGGCGTACAGAAGTTTATTCAAATCAGTAATAACACACAAATTTGACTGAAACTACAATTGCTTGAAAACTATCTTGGAACGATTTTTCTCATTGTATACAGATTGATAAACGGAAAATATATTGAAAACAACGCCATTTTGTTCGGTATTAATTTGAAACTATTAATTTAATGAAACCGTTTTTTTTCTTGAAATCGGATGACCAATGATTTCGAATTAATATCAGCAACCTGTTGTTATTGCTGTCTTTGTTATATTCACATAATATTGTTTGGTCGCAAGATTTGTATATGCCACGCGAGTATATTGGTTTGTTTATTTTGTTTTAGCGCAAAGCCACAATGGGCTATCTATTTTGTCCACTTCCGGAAATAAAACCCTGGATTTAGCATTGTAAATCTGTAAACTTACGACTATCACAAGGATAGACAAGTGAATATATGGGTTGAATGTTGTTCAGTGACCAGTACAAATGTAAGAATTGTACATATCACGTGAGTATATCGTTAGGATTATTTTAATGGAGAAAATAACTTTTCAAGAAAAGAAATTTATTCGAAAATAACTAAGATTTCTGAGTTTTGTCATTATTAGATAACCAAGACATGCAGCTTTAAAATGAACTTGTTAAACTTAAAATAAGATTTTTCAGCACGGTCGATCCATTATTTTAATGTTTGGAACTTCTATTCGATTGAATAATAAATTATACTTTTTATCAAGTTTGGTTTTGAATTTCGCGCAAAGCTACACGAGGGCTATCTGCGCTACCGATACCTAACTGAACAGTGTTAAACTAAAGGTAAGGCAGCTATCATCACCACTCACCGCCAATTCTTGGGCTACTCTTTTTACCAACGAATAGTGGGATTGGCCGGAAATGATAACGCCCCTATGGCTGAAAGGGCAAGCATGTTTGATATGACGGGTATTCGAATCCGCTTCCCTCATATTAAGAGTCAAGCGCTCTAACCACCTGGCCATGCCGGGCCTTTTTATCAAGAAAACATATGATTGAATGCTAGTTATTTCAAAGCCCTTCTCATGAGTGACCTAACATGGCCTGATGGACCCGAGATGCTCAACATCCAATCTGCAGGTTGCCGAACTCGTATTTTGATAAAGTTATTTAAATAAGATATTATATAGAAAACAAAAAAACGTACACATTTAAAAATGTCAGTCGTAATTGTACAGTATATCCGCTCACCAAATTACAATGTGTTAGCTTGTACCTTTAACTTGTTTTAATATAAACGTCTGGGGTATACAACTATGGAAGTAAAATAGGGTTAACTGTTTTTTTAATATTAAAATAGAAAATATCCTTTCAGTGCGTTACACGATAGAATAATAACATTAAAAATATCGATATTATCCGTGTAGATTAATAGTGTTCTCTACTTTTGAGACAAATTACGAATATTACTAGAAATGATTTGAACACCTTAAACACTATGTTTTTTATGATCGTGCTTTGTTGTTAGAAAACACAAATCAAGAAAAGTATTGAGATAAAGGTATGTCTGACTTCACCTCATTAGTGGTCATTAAGATCAATTTCATAATTATATATACAGTCTAATACCTTTACCTCTATTCTAACAAAGACAAGTTAATAAGATGAAAATAACAAAACAGAACCATCAAAGATCACCGCTCAAAGACCTTTGTTAAGAAACTCTCACTTTCTGCATATACCATATCCAAACAGATCCTTAACAAAATAGGACCTTCAAAGATCACTGCTCGAGGACCTTTGTTAAGAAACTCTTATATTCTGTGTGTACCATATCGAAACAAGTCTCTCCTTCTTGAGCAACGGTGTAAATACATTCACCCGATTAAATACACTTTTAACATAAGTACACCTCTATCCTCCACGGTCTCTCCTTCCTTCAGCATTTTCAGTTAGAAACAAACTTTTAATGTGACCTAACATGACATAAGCCTTCCAACTGTTTCTTTCTGCAGTGTCCCGCTGCAACCTGCTTTTGACGAAATATCTTCACTTAAGCTGTAAAACACACCGTAAAAACCACAACTCAATTACTCCAATTCTCTCTTTTTTTCGTACTTGGCAACATTGTATAACGTTTTGATGTTTACGTGAGAATAGGTATAACATAGCAATTCAAAACTCTTAACTTCGTCCCCATAGACATTTTACCATTTATAGTATCTCTTTCGCTTTCAGAAATGCGCCATATTCTCCACTTTATTTTATGATCACCTTTGCCATCTGATGTTATTTAGCTTCCCAGGTAGTTGAGTTTATTGACTTGCTTTATCTGTTCCTTATCTACTTTGGTTAACAAACTATCACCACCAATAAAGCAAATGTAAACTTATTCGAAAGATCGCAAACACATTCAATTTGTCTATTCCCTGCTTGCGTATAACTCAGCAATAGAAAGTGCTATAAAAGAATAAAAACGTTCATTTACTAAACCCTGTTAAGCTCAAAGGTAGAAAAAATCAAATTATTTTCTGATTAGTAGTTTTGTTTTTGGATTCAGTGATATTAATAGAGTTTAATGTTCTACTCTAGCAATTGATATATTGTTTCTGAGAGAGAGAATAAAAAAATTACACATCAATTCTAAATATAATACATTTAGTCAATGAAATTTAGAAAAACAATTTTAGAAAATCGTCATATTTTATCTCTAAAGAACCATAATTTGTTCCCAAAGAAACTGTAGTAGAAAATAATTAGATCGTTTTCTTAGGACATGTTAATTAACTACTCACAGCCTTGACATATATTTTTTTATATATATTCGTTTTTAATTTCGGAAAATATCCTACGCGATCTACAAGAACACGAAAAGTTAGTTATCAAAATAATTAGTTCCCAAGGCAAAATAAATACATTTTAATGTGTTAAAAATCAAAGATACGTGTGAGAGGGTGAAAAATCATCTAAAAAAAAGGCTGTAAATTGAATGAACTTCTGTTGACATTTAATTTCTGTTTATTTTAGTTACATTTGCATAAGCATTATACAGTCTATATAACAGATATAAGTTATCTAAGCAACTGAAACAAGAGCAGTTGAATCTTCAAATTAAACTGGTTCTACCTACAGGAAACATTACTTTGGTTTGTTTTGATTTTTTTCGCAAAGCTACACAAAAGCTATCTACGCTAACCGTCCCTAATTTAACAGTGATAGACTAGAGAAAAGGCAGCTAGTCAACTCTCCTTTGGGCTACTCTTTTACTAACGAATAGTGGAATTCGCCATAACATTATAACACTCTACGGATGAAAAGGCGAACATGTTTGGCAACGTGATTCGAACTTCAGATACCGCCTTATCCATAAAAAAAAACCTATCTGTTGTCTGTCCATAATGGATACCAAAACTCGATTACTAGTGTTGTAAGTTTGCAGACATGATGCTGTCCCACTGGAGGGCGCTTTTAAGAAAATAGACTCGTAGAAGATTAAAATAAATAAGATGTATAACAAAAACAGTTCATGAGAAAGGTATATCAAATATATGTTCATCTTATTAGTGACGAGTTTAAAATGTGTAAATAAAAATCTCGAGACTCTGTATTAATAATTTTATGTTACAGTGAATGTGACTGGAAATAAAAAAACTGATTTACATTAATCTATATTACAATCCAAATGTATGAAAAATGCTGTTTTTACTAAATAAAACGTTCTTTTAAGGATGAAGAGGTATCGCTGCCGTCCAACATTTTTACAACGCCTGCTCAGAAAAGTTATCACAGAATAAGCTTTAGTTTCTCAATATAATAACATTACTGACGAGTAACTATATTATCAGAACCTCTCTTGCTAGGTTCTGTTTTAAATAGCTATTGCGCTATAGAGCTAGGAAATTCAAAACAAATGTAAACTCGTAGAGCTGACTTTAAAATGTATTTTCTTCTTCAGTATAATACACTTTTTTGCTACTACTGGGGAAGCTGAGTACTGAGTACACCTTTGAAAATTTTAGTCAAATACAGTGTTCCCGATTATAATATGATTTTATGACGATACATCTTATACATGGAGAACAATTTATTAGAAAAATAATGGAATTTGAGTGTTTCATGATGGCGAGAAACCCACTTGAAGTAAAGATGTATCTCAGGACGGCTAGTATGGGTACTAACACTTTTGCTAATAAAGCAGAGGACAATATTGCCATCTGCTTTATTAGTAAAAGTGTTAATACCCGTACAAGCCGCCCTGAAATACATCGACATTCGAGTATGCGAAAATATGGCTTACCGTGGTCACAATAAGTACGAAAAGCTTTAATGTCATTTTAAAGAAAATAATTAATGATTATATAATACCTAGTTTGATTTGAACTTAGAACTTGAAATTAGGTCATTATTCTAAAAATACTACATTTTTAATTTCAAAACGTTTCTTTTATTTGTGAGAAAACTTTAATAAGTTTATTTTAAAATGTAAGTACTTATAAAACATAATCTTAAGTACTGTTATTGGTTGATACCTTTGATTAATATTAATTTGCTAATTAAAATATTTATTTCTGGAATTTGTAAATGTCTCAATCGACTTTTATTTTTCAAGTACCAGTCTTGGTGATGTCAAACTATTTTAAAAATAATTATACATAAACATATTAAAATATTAAGTGCTTAGGTAAAAATGGGCTAGAGCGTAACTTGTGAAAAAGTTTGAAATTAGAAAATATCAAGATTTAAAAAAATTCTCCCAAAGTTACGGTACTTGAGGGCAATGTGCGTTAGCCGTCCCTAATTTAGCAGTGTAAAAGTTAAGGAAAGGCAGCTAGCCAACATCAGTCATCCACAGTTGTTGGGCTACTCTTTTACCAGCGAAAAGTGGGATTGAACTTCACATTATATCACTCCTACGGCTGAAGGAGGAGGCTTGTTCGGTGACGAGGACTTGATTCCATAACCCACATATTGCGAGTCGAACGCCCTAACCACCAGATCATGCTGGGCAGATAACAGTTTGGCTAAATAGTTAAGATCTGTAAATGAAACAATACCGGTTTCTGTAATCTTCTATATTCTAATTTATAATATACTAACAGAAGTACTTGTTTCGGTAGTTCAGTGACAAGTCTAAGGGCTTATAACGCCAGAATAAGGCTTCAAAACCCTTGGTCGAAAGAGCAGAGATACCCGAAGACATAACTATGCACTTCGAAACAAACTTATATTAATATGTTTCGTATGTAACAAGTTGTCTGATATATATGTGTGTGTGTGTTTTCGGGACCTACAATATAAATAACTGCTGATTTCATTTTAACTAAAATTGAATCTTAAAAATGTTTTCAAATCAGTTAGCTAACTTAATTTATTATTAATTATTGAATTATTAATATATATATATATATATATATATATATAATAACAATTAGTATATTTAATTACATTAAAATTGTATCTCCTAATACAGACATATCAAATCAAAAAGCCGTTGAAATATCGTTGACGGTGGTGATATCCAACTAGTGAAAAAATACAATACCTCCATTATATGTTTTAAACCATTTTAGTGACTAGCATTATAAATTATAGTGTGACCACAAATTATTTAAGTATCAGACACATTATCGTTATTGGTATTTTCTGTATCCATAAACATTAATTTTCAAAGTATTACACTGAGACGCCATGATATTTCAAACGTTTTTCATTATTCTGACATGCCTTTTTAACTGTTTTTCTTTTAAACGAAGTTGTTACACACATATATAAATTTAGATTAGTGTGGTAGATGTACATCTTGTAATGTTTTTGCCTTTATAAGTTCTAGTTTTGTTTAAACGAGCCTATATGTAAATGTTTATTCTGGATTTGTTATCAATAAAGAATATTTTGATTCACTTTTTCTAAATAATCAAGTAGAATAAATACAAGATTATTTGGGTTTCTGCTATAAAATTACGTTTGTTTTAAAAAAAAATTGTTTTCCTTTTCGCTATTGCGCCGTTTAATTTTATTTTTTGCGTGTGCGGTTAAGGAAGCAAAATGTAGATATTATTGTAGATTCTAGAGATTTTGTTTCAGCTTCACATAATTCGAGTTGAGATCTTACAAAAATGAAAGAAACCAATAATATAAAATACCTAGCCTTTGGTGGAAGAGAGAGCTTTAAAAATATAACTGTGAGACATAAATTACAGAGGGATTTGCCTCCAGGGTATCTGTTTCCAATGCAGCTGTTAACAGGGATAACCACTCCTATGTTCCTTTAAACAAGATGTTTCCTTATAAGGCTGTACCGGGTGATTACTTTTGACATTTTAAGAGCAAATAGAGCTATAAGATGCTTTAATTTAACATTGTTTTTTACTGTTTTTTTTTCACTTACGTCACTGCCTTCTCGTTTCTATACCTTTTCATGCTCTATTTAATTTCAAGGACTTCCAGTACCAAAAACAAAAAAAAACGTAATTTACATAGCCCGTAAAACCTAAATAATCCATTGTGAGCTTTCTTTGCTTTGCTGAGATTAAAGTGAAGGTCATACGTTTGGGCTTCTATTAATTATCGAGTGAAAATATTTTCTAATGCAAAATTTATCTATTTCACTTCATATATTTAATAAAACAGTCAATCTTTGCAAAACAGTAAGTTATGTCCTTGCAGATAAATATTTAGTAGTTTTATACTTTGTTTATACATTTACACTAAGCTCGAAACCGTAACCATCAAATACCCATTTTCTTAGACATTACTAAACAATTGCATTTTTTTCTATTTCTGTTACAACAATCAATGCTTTACAAAAACCCAAAAATTGAGCGAATTTTCTAAATTACTATTAGATACCTTTGAATCATAACAGTAATTAGTGATGCTAATTTCAATAACGATTACAATTTAAGTGTGACTCATATGTAAATTACAGATTCGCAAGTAATTTTGTGCATAAATAGTTTATAGAAATGTGTTTAAGAAGCTGATGACATGTGAATTTTATGGTTAAATAATATGAGTAATTCTGGTTTCTATAAACTTTATAAGTCCCTTAGATTATACTGAGAGGAAACTATTTTCGAAATTGCAGCACTAACAAAGTTTACGCATAGGTATTTATGGAACACGATAGGGAAAATTTGTATGTGTACGGAATGAGCTTTAGTGAATATTCTTTAAAATATAAACAAAGACAATAGTAACAACGAATATAACAATGAGGCCTGTGGCTTTCAGTGTCATTGTTGGAGTAATAACTTGGTAAAACTAAGTAAGGATTGTAAGTTTAAATCATAAACTGGATGCAAAACTAAGTAAGGATTGTAAGTTTAAACCATAAATTGGATGATAGATGTTTCAATTGATGCCTCCAATTTTTTTTCACCTCCTTCTCAGTGACACAGCGGTATGTCTGCAGACTTACAACGCTAGAAACCGGGTTTCGATATTCATGGTGGGCAGCTCAGAGATAGCCTATTGTGTAACTTTGTGCTGGCCCGGCATTGCCAGGTGGGTTAAGGAGTGCCACTGGTAATCTGAGGGTCGCGGGTTCGCAACCTCTTCGCACCAAACATGCTCGCCTTTTCAGCTGTGGGGGCGTATAATGTAACGGTCAATCCCACTATTCGTTAGTAAAAGAGTAGCCCAAGAGTTGGCGGTGGGTGGTGATGACTAGCTGCCTTCCCTCTAGTCTTACACTGCTAAATTAGGGATGACGAGTGAATAACCAAAATTAAACACGAAGGAAAGTACAAGTTTAATTAATCCTGTGATTTGTGTCAGCTTCACAACACAACATTGACAGTCAAGATTCCCTATTGATTCAGTGAAACGTCTGATCGCAAATAATGATAGAAATCAGGTTTTAAAGCACGTGACGGAAAAAAGCACGAATAGCCCATTGTTTGACGTTGCACAAAACAAACGAAGAAGTCTTAAGTCAAACTAGTCAATCGGTTATGATCGGTTTAAGTATGACGAGTAACCGCTTAAGAAAACATTTAAAAGAGCGTTTCTTAAGTGGCGCTAATTTTGTTGCCTTGACAAAAGAACCCAACAAAAACACAACTGTTTCATTTTAAAGTAATGGCAAAAACAGAAATAAAACTGCTCTATAGAGATAAAATTAGAACTGAATTTTTTTATTCAAATAATACTTCTCGCAACACATGGTTTAAACAGTCAGGCTAGAGACCGCTGACGTTCAGGTATCGTTGTTCCTGGTTTAATTTTAACTAAAGGCCGAGTGAAAATAGTTAGTTAAAGACACCGCCATCACGAAAGTTTGTTCAGCTCTTGAACTGTTTAAATAAATTTGTTTTGATATAGTAAAATAATCACAGGCGTAACCTGTAACCACACGACGAAAGGACTGGTTTGGTTTGAATTTCGCGTAAAGCTACACGATGATATCTGTGTTAGCCATGCAACACTAAAGGGAAGGCAACTAGTCATTACCACCCACCGCTAACTCTGGTGCTACTCTTTTACTAATGAATAGTGGAATTGACCGTCACTTATAACGCCTCCACGGCTGAAAGAGCGAGCATGTTTGGTGTGACGGGGATTCAAATCGGCGACCGTCGGATTATGAGTCGAGTGCCTAAACTAAGATATAAATATTGAAGAACTAGGAAGTAAAAAGAATTGGCACTGGGACTGTGAAAGACAGTGGTTCTTTTACTTTCCATGCTCAGGATTATTCCTATTTTATTTTGTGTATATGGAAAAGACCCACGCGATTCCAATACATAGTAATTATAGGGAAATGTTTAGTGAGTCAACTGTTTTTCTATCTCTTCTTATTGTTAAGCAAAGCGAATAAAATTGATTTTGTCTTTTAACTGAAAGCGTAAATTCTGAGTAAAAAGATGCTATGATAAAATGAAGATCAATGTTATCAGAGTTAACCAATTAACATAACAAATATTTATAAGGAAGAAAACATTAGTTCATTGCATACTTTTTAAAGTTAAATTTAATTATCATAACTTAGCGTAGTCTGTAATGTTGATGGATAAGAGAAAATATGCTTGAATGCAGTTTTTAAATTTCCAAATGATATGGGATCAAATAGTCATATTGTCTAATAAATAAAGATTCACATCGTTATGTTATCTGAACAGAACTTACACCTGATAGCTTAATATACTTTATGAAAGATATATATATAAAGCCTTAAACTGGACCTCAATATTCTTGCAGTGATTAATGACTTTCTTAGTTTTTTTCTCACAAGGAATCAACTGACCAAAAGTTGACATAGGAAAAAGCTCTTTTGTGAACGTCTTATGTGTTGGCGGTGGCGTAGCTATTTAGTATTAGTATCAGTTTTGTTACTTCTCTTACTCTTAGCTATTACTGTTTCACATGAGTAGATTCCAAATCTTAATGAAAACACATTTCAAGGCAAAGAATGAAAATAAAATAAAAATAATTTGCCTTTCTCTTGGAAGAAAATTCAGCTGCACTAGGGCGCTATCTATACGCAACTTATTTCCGAAGTTCAGGGTATTATAATTATACGACATTGCAGTAACTGTCAAACGGGCAAAAATATAAACAGTTATTCAAACTCTCGAACATCAAATACGGTAACAAAATCTATTGTAGTTTTACGTGAGTACATTCTAATGTAAACATATTTGAAATAAAAGAATGGATAAAAAGGAAAATTGGATAACACTTTGTAACACAAATTTTGTTCGTAAATAGTATGTGTTATTTCTTCATTGCTTATGTTGTAAAAGTACAGAAAATGGCCATTATTCCCTTCAAAATCTGCTTTTGAGGGCCCGGTATGGCCAAGCGTGTTAAGGCGTGCGACTCGTAATATGAGGGTCGCGGGTTCGCATCCCGGTCGCGCCAAACATGCTCGCTCTTTCAGCCGTGGGGGCGTTATAATGTGACGGTCAATCCCACTATTCGTTGGTAAAAGAGTAGCCCAAGAGTTGGCGGTGGGTGGTGATGACTAGCTGCCTTCCCTCTAGTCGTACACTGCAAAATTAGGGACGGCCAGCACAGATAGCCCTCGAGTAGCTTTGTGCGAAGTTCAAAAAACAAACAAACTGCTTTTGTGACCTAGATTATTTTCCTTTGTAAAATAAAGCAAATTTGCAAATTTTTATTTACATAAGGTCTGAATGAAACAACATATGAATGAAAATTTACACGTATTTATACTAAAATTATACAAAAAAATGTTTAGAAGTGAGTAGTTTTTCGAGATTTGAGACTGTAAGGTAAATCACTTTCATGTATCAGCCCCCAGATATACTCTTGGCATTCGACTTTGTTAGACGAAGATCTCTGATCAATTCATTGAGGTCTCTTTGGTTGGGGTAGTATAGGTTTATCTCACCAGCTGCACCTCTGATATTGTAATCTGGATCTTCAACGTCTACCTCCTCTTCTGATTTGCTTTCTCTCTGTCGGAGTGGGTACAGAGAGCTCAGGGCAGTGTGGCACTGGAGCGAAGGATGATGGAAGGTACGGATACATGATAGCAAATGCATTATTGCCATCCCGACGTTTGGAAGGATCCACCATGCAGAAATAGCAATTGCTTGAGTGGTCAGTGGGTTCACGCCAAAATCTTGGAATAACGAAGTTCACGGCTCTTTTTTCCCCTATGCACTATCCTGCAAAAGAGCAAAATAAAATTATTATGAAGAATAAATTTATTTCATCCACAATTAATGTGTAAGAGGTTCGTGCAAAATAATTCATATGCGATATTTTTTATATATTACTGAAAATTAAAAAATAAATTAAAAGATATTTAAGTTTTAAAAGGTCTAAAATTTGTATAATATAAAATCTTACTATTCAAGTAAATAAAAATTGTCTGTCTTGCCTTATAGAATATTTTTGCAGTGCTCACAGATAAAATGATAACATGAGGTTCCCAGGGTTTGTCTTGATCCCCGACAAGCATGCTGAAATATTCCTTGTAGATTTCACGCATGGCCCAGCATGGACAGATGGGCTAAGGCGTTTGACGTGTTATCTGAAGGTTGCGGGTTCGGATCCTCGTCGCACCAAACATACTTTTAACCGTGGGGGCGTTATAATGTGACGGTCAATCCCACTATTCGTTGGTAAAAGAGTAGCCCAAGAGTTGGCGGTGAGTGGTGATGACTAGCTGCCTTCCCTCTAGTCTTACACTGCTAAATTAGGGACAGCTAGTGCAGATAGCCCTCGAGTAGCTTCGTGCGAAATTAAGAAACAAACAAAAGCTTCACACATTTTAGCAGATGCTGTCACAGAGTACTTTTTCGCTCTTGTCTTGATAAATTGGCCACAAACATAGCAGAATGAGTCTGGAGAATGCTTGTAGCTTCTTGATGCTATCTCTGATAAAATCATATAGGTCTATATGTTCAGTTAGGCAGCAAGAACTAAACTGAAGTGGTGAGTGGTGAACCCCTGTATATGTATTACTACGAAAATAATTAATGACGACAAGAAAACCCACTTGTAGAGAATATATATATAGATATATATGTGTAAAAACGGCTGGTTTAAGTTGAAAAAATTTTTTGTAAAGGAGCGAACAACGTGTCAACTTTCTTCGGTCATCGTCAGGTTCACAAAGAAAGAGGTAACTGACCAATAGCGGACCACATGTTTGAAGGGGGTTGTGTAACTGAGTGTAGAAATGTAGAAGGCGTGCTTAGATGTTTGATTATATTTATTAATATAGGTATAAAGGTGTTTCTTCGTATTGGTTTATTTTGGGCTTGGGTTGTTGTATAAGTAAGGCTTCTTTAATTTTGCATTTGTTCATGTTTCTTTCTTTATTTAGCATCTGGGTATTATTAATATAGGTATAAAGGAGTTCCTTTGTATTGGTTTATTTTGGGTTTAAGTTGTTGTATAAGTAAGGCTTCTTTAATTTTGCGTTTGTTTATATTTGTTTCTTTATTTAGTATTTGGGTGTTTTCTATGGTTATGTTTTGTTTATTTGATTTGCAGTGTTCGAAAACATGTGAAGGTGACTTTTAGTGTTATTTTAATCTGGTTTCCATTTTTCTACTTGTTTCTCCAATATAGAAGTCGTAGCAGTTATTACATTGTATTTTATAAATAATGTTGGTGTGGTGTTTGTCAGTGTAGTTTTTGCATAGTATAGACCTTAGGTTTGTGTCTGGTTTTTGAATACATTTGGTATTAACTGGAATGTCATATTTTGTTACTAGTTTTTGCCAAATGTTGGTTATTTTTCTGCTGATGTCAGGAATATATGGTATACAGCAGTATATGGTTTCGTGATTTTTTAAATCGTGGAATATATTTACTTTTCTTAGTTGATTTTGCTTTTTGTCTAGGTGTGTGTGTATAATGTTTTCTACGGTTTGTGTAGGAAACTTATTGTTGTTGATGAAGTATTGTTTTATTTTGTCTAATTCGTCATTAATTTCATCTGGTGAGCATAGTTTTATGGCTGTGTTTATTTGGTTTCTTAGTATGTTGAGTTTTTGTTTTGTTTCATGTGCTGAGTCCCAAGAAATGTATAGTCTAGTACGTGTGATTTGTCGGTGGATTTCTGTTTTAAATTGTGAATCGGTTCTTGTAATTTTGAGGTTAAGAAATTATATTTGATTGCTTTCTTCCTGTTCACATGCGAAGTTAATGTTGGGATGTATAGAGCTAATGTGATTGAAAAAAATAACTGTGTGTTTTGTAGATATGAATGCCGCAATTGTGTCGTCTACATATCTGTGTATTTTTATTGCTTCAAACTGGGTTTCGATATCTGTGGTGGACAGAAAACAGAAGCTCTTTATGTAGTTTCGGGCTTAATAACAAACAATAAAATCATGCATGATCCGAGATACTTTGTTTCTGAAGCTTGAGGACAAGATATGTTTAAAAAAAATAACTTTAGAAGTAGGGTAGAAACTCACCAACCTCCATTCAAACTAAACTGAAATGAATATAATGTTCAGAATATTTAGCTTATAAGTTGTGACAATAATTTTATTTTATGTTTAATAGATATAGCTCTTAGAATCCATTTGTCTCTACAATTAGTACATGTAGTCGGTGTATGTTTGTATGTCGACAGCTTATAAGTTAAAAACAAACATTTCAGTTTGTAAAGGAAAGAGCATAAAACTGAAAACAAGAGCATAAATAAAAAGAGGTTATTCACATACAGCGTAAAGTTAAAAGAACAAACTACAGAATGAGTAATATTAAGTGTCTGGTAGTAGGGGTACTTGGAAACAAGGACCTGTACAATACTCAAGAGAGTCACTGGGAATTGTTTTTATAAAGCCCCACCACAATAGATTTATAAAGTCCCACCACAACAAAAACATGCTTCAAATAATAAAATTTTTGTAAATTAATATGTGTTTGAGAAAGTTCTGTAACCTAAATAAATAGTTTTCAGTACTCTTTTTTGTTTTTAAAAGTAACCTTTAATAAATACTTATTTTTAAATGGAGAGGAAAATTACGTAGCTGAGCTTTAATTGATATTCAGGATTCACAAATGAGAAGTTTTTTTCATTTATATAAATGTTTATAAAGGTTTTACAACTTCAATCAGTAATTGAGGAGTATTTAAACCCTGGGGAATATATGTTCTTGCAGTTTTTTACAAGAAATTGTAAAGCAGGAATTAATTGAAGAAATAAATTTTGCCAGATAATAGATGTTCTAACCCCCCTTAAGAAAAGAGATAATTGAGAACCTTCTAGTTTTAAATATCACAAATACAAATATTTAAACTATTTTGCACTTCACTGTAGGTATTTTATAACCATTACACAGAGGAATAATTAATTATACGTTAATAAAATTGTGGAGCTTTTGAAAGCACACTTAATGTTTATATATTTGGTTCACAGTCGATTTTCTACTATTCATCAATACAACGTCGCCAAGAATAGGCTTATTGATTCAAAAGAGTATCAAAGTCTTTTCTGAGAAAAGATATTCATATAACAAAAATGTTTATCGACGCAAAGTACAAAAATCTCTAATAATAAGAAAACTTACACAGCATAGCGTTAGGACAATAATGTATTTAAAGTCACACCTACGCTGATTTGAAATATGTGTGCTAGAAATGTTAACAAGATAATAAGTAAGGATTTTAAGTGACGTAAGCGGGCAAGCTAAAAACTTACAAGCTTCCAGCCACACTTCCATGTTTAAAAAAAAATCTTTTTCATGAGAAAGGTGCCCATATAAACTGGAATCCTCATAATCCCATTTGTACACACATCTGTCAAGCATCCTCCTCCCAGAGGCAGATCAAATGGACGCTCTCTCCCTTATTTTGTTAAATGTTATCGTTCAAGTCAATGTCCGCTCACCAGAGAGCCTGTGGTAAATTTGTTAAGATGTGATGTGTAAAACTGGCTCTCTGTCCTTCAGTAAGCTTGTTACCATGAAAATTGCTGTGTTGGCCGATGGTACATAATTATAGTCATCAATACAAACATGAATGAAGGAAGTGGTTTCAAGGGAAACGTGGGGGCCTAGAATGCTGTCATCATTCTTATAATATGTGATTACCACACGCAGTAATCGTATTCTCAAGAAAGATTCAAACTTGTAAAGATCTTAAAGTATTTTTTACCTCGAAGATAAAGAGTTCAGACGACTAGAACATTAAGACCAGCTCGATAATATAAAATCAAAAGAACCCTAATGTTAGAGTATGGTTCGCAGTAATTTCGTTCGGAATCTAGCAATAACTTTTAATATCAAACAGTAGACTTTTTTTAAGTTAAGAGATTAAATAACTTTAGAAAGTTTTAAGAATTATTATTAAGCTAAAAGGTAAAAATAACTTTTATCGTGATGATGTGATAAAATTACATGTGTGTCATTGCCTACTTATTAGCTCTTCGTATCATTTAGTTTGTGACATTGCTTAAGTAATATGTATAACGTGTCATGAGAGTATTTTTGTTCGTGACAAAAATGATTTGCCCTGGAAAGTTTGGGGGCTCATATTTTTCAATCTTTGTATCCAAATAAATAGTTGGTATGTATTTTGTACATGTGAAGCTCTTGTTGAAAAAATCTATACTTTGGTTACTGAGAGAAAAATGACAATAGATGTGCGAATTCGTTTTAAATATTACGCCAGATTTTCTTTCAAAACTGATAAAGTCAGTAAGTTTTTTATGAAGATCAAATACACAGACTGCAAAAAATACAAAATTATTTAAAACTCCGCTACATAAAGTAATCCTAAACATTTATTTAAAGCAAAACTATGATAAAATACGATATGCTAGGGTTAAAAACTGTGGAGTAGTGTAGTCAAAAGTTTTGTTTGGAATGTTCCATCGCAGCTATTATCAAACAAATATGTATGTTTGTCTAGAAATACTCATTGAAATATGTGAAATGACTTGTAAAGTCGTTAATCGGTTTAAATGAAGATCTCAATCGTGTATTTTAAAACTTGGTACGTCCTTGGATTTTAATGCTTTATAGATACATAATGGTGGAAAAAGTGCTAAAAGTCCCTTGTATAGCTTCGTTCTAAAAACAACCAAACAGATCATCAATAAAATGGTGCAGAATAGCGACAAAAAATACGCAATTTTGCAATGATATTTTTATCTTCTGCGGGAAATCAAATTACTAAAGTAATATCAGTAGTTCTGTACAAAACAGCGAATCATTTTCTGAACTAAATGACACGAACTCATCTTCAATAAAGATTACTGTTGTTTTCGATTGTATTAATCATGATAACTGACATTACAGCTGCATTATGCTGATGAATAAATCCTTCAAGAAGTGAGTAGTTTTTCGAGATTTGCGACTGTAATATAAATCACTTTCACGTATCAGCCCCCATCATGTTTTCGTTATACTCTCCCAGGTCACAAAAGCAAAGTTTAAAGAGAAAAATAAGTCTTTTCCATTTACTTTAGGCATAAGCAATTGGGAAAAAAAAAACACTTTCTGCCCAGGAACAAGAAAAAGTAAAAATTTTATTACATAGTGTTATTCAAATACTTGAGAATCAATGGCTTAAATTATGTAAAAAGTGTTAGTAGGTTAACTCCTTAATTTAGTTGGAGTACCTTCGCTACTAGTCCTACAAGTCGCTTTATGTTCTCTTCCGCTTCCAGACAATGCAATATTTGGGTAAACACATTTTCAAAATAAAAACGTTTAGAAACCAGAATATTAAGGCTTTCCTTTAAATAATTTATTATCATTGCATATTAAATACGAAGCTCATCACTGAAATCACAGTTGTATTGCTGTTTATCAATGGAATATTTTATGTTTGGTAAATGTATTTTTTCTGTAACTTGTAAATATTAACTTTGCTAAAATATAGACTTTGATAAACCAGTTCAATGTTCTCCTGAAAACGAGCTTATGTCATATGTGAACTATCATCTTAACTATTAACAAATATGAAATAAGCAAACTGTATCGTCAATGAAATCGTAACGATATAAAATACAGGACGAAAGTGAGAAATTTCGTCAGAATAGGCTTTAAGTTTATTACGCTTAGATAAACGTCATTAAGTCAAAGCTTAAATAACTTGGATCGATATCAATGATGCCTTACATTTTTCCTTCTGCTTTGAGAAAAGACAGACAGAAGACAGCTAACGTTCCATTTCGTTTGTGTACTTTATTGTAATTTCATTATACAGTTAATTCGCAACATGATGTAAATTTCGATAAATTTTGGAGTTAAACGCTTAAGCTGATGAAAAGTGTAAGCATTTCAGGTTTCAGAATTACCAAGAAATATTATACCAGGTTGTAGCTGTAAAATAACATTAACATTTTGTCGGCAACATGAGGGGAGGGGTTCTATCAATACCAGATACTACTGACAAAGTTGATACCAGATACTACTGACAAAGTTGATACCAGATACTACTGACAAAATTGATATCAGATACTACTGACAAAGTAGATACAAGATACAACTGACAAAGTTGATCAGGCGTCTTATCTGAAATACACTTTTTATTTTAAGTAAAACTATTTTTATACACGTTAGATATCTCGTTTAATTGGTACTAACTCTAAAATTTACCCTTTCTTGGAATAAACAATAATAACATTATAAATACAAGGAACGCTGACTTTATTATTTTACGTTGTATTTCACAGCTGCAAATCGAAAGGTTGGAACTCTATATCATCTATTGTGTTTTGAGCCTTTCTGTATTTTAAAATTGTCTGTCTGTAACGTGAAACTCTGGATAACATAAACTGACATTCCACGAGGCTGTAAAACCATTAATATTTATTTAAGTATGTGATCAACAATCTACGGTATTTAGCTTTAAGATCAGATAAGGACAAAACGAACTTTCACTTGTTCTTGATTGGATAAAACTAGAATTAATACTAACTACACAGACTGTAATCGATTCGATGCACAATCTCAACGTTAAACAAGAGGGAATCCTTTATACTCGCAGTATATCTAATTTTTTAAAGCAGGATAGAGCAAATCAACGTGTTAGCTCTTTATTTTCTCTTTTATTAGCTGTGCTTTTGTGTACCAGTAATACCAAGTGTGAGGCGCGCGAATACCTGATTCAGTTTTATTGCTCATCAGAATACTTGTCAGTCTACCCTCAAATTGATTTTTGTTAAAGATATGATTACAGTAAATTAATCTATAAAACACACGGTGTTGTCCAATTTATGAATCTAATGCGTTTGACCTTCTTAGCCTAAAACTGTAAATATATTTCATATCAGTTAAGAGATGACGGAGCTAAAAGCCATACTATGAGCCGTTATGCTGAGCAGAATGAAAACAAAATAAGAAAAAAACGATATTTCGAAGTAAATTAAATATTAAATGTGATATAATGCTTGTTATGTTTTTTCAATAAATAAAATAGTTCATTATATGGTTTTACATCAGTGTTGTACTAGTTATGAATATCAGAAAGGTTGTACACGAAAGCTAGCTGTTGCAACACAATTATCATAAATAACTGCATTTTAATTTTTTATTAGTAAGTTCTATACCAAAGCAACGTATAATTTTCAGCGCTAATTATATCACGAATTTTAGTATTTTTTGTGCTTTACATCGGATAATAGTGTTTTTAAGAAAACATTATATAACTTCAGGGTTGAAAATCTCTTCGTGTGATCAGCGAAAAATGAAGAAAGCAGCGTTAGCTTGCTTCCGGTAAAATGAATTGTACCTACATCTGTTCGAAATTAATTCGCTCATCGTGAGCCCTCAATAGGACATAAAGGAAATTGCAGATAAGAATGAAGACTCAGTATTATTTGTAAGTTTGTAAAATCTTTTGTACATATATAATTATGTGTAATAACCGTTACTGTAAATTGTATTATTCTTCGTATATTAAAAAAAAGGAATTGTGTGTATCAGACTTGTTGACAAGTATCACAAATTTGACACATATAGACATTTATTTCACCTCCAGATCTAAATTACAATTTAAATCAGTTTTAGCCTATTTGAAACTGTAATACGTAAAATGAGTCTTCACTTTAATTTAAATATAAAGTTTCAGTTCTCTTGACAAAACAAGAATAATAATAAAGAATCAAATTTCAAGAGAGGAATTTTTTTTAAATGTAAAAAAGTCAAAAATCAGATGTTGGTGCATGTAAAGAACTAAAGGAAAGTGTGACGAAAGAAAAACACATATTAAGTAGGAAAAGAAAAATAATATGAAAATAAAAAACAATCCTGGTACTTTTACTTTGACGTAAACGTTTTTTGATATTATTCAAAATTGATTCAAATTTCATCGATGAAAGATGAAAACAGAGGGGAAAAGGTAACGGATGCTTTTTAAATATGCAAATAAACATTTCAATAACTCAAATTTCATGCATGGGTTTGCACTTTAATGTGCATATTTGTGTCATTAAAGTCACTCTCTTCCATCCATTTCAATTCCACGACTGTAACTTTTACAAAACTCTTAAATTTCTTACATTTTGAGATGCTACTAAAGTGTGCGGACTACACAGATATTTTCAGAATGACTGTTTTAACTTTCGTTTAAGGCTCGACATGGCCAGGTGCTTAAGGCGATCGACTCGTAACCCGAGGGTCGCGGGCTCGAATCTGCATCACACCAAACATGCTCGCCCTTTCAGCCGTGGGGGCTTATAATGTGACGGTCAATCCCACTTTTCGTTGGTAAAAGAGTAGCCCAAGAGTTGGCGGTGGGTGGTGATGACTAGCTGCCTTCCCTTTAGTCTTACACTGCTAAATTAGGGACGGCTAGCACAGATAGCCCTCGAGTAGCTTTGTGCGAAATGTCCAAGAAAAAAAAACAAAATCATGGATAGAAATAAGTCATTTACCAAAAAAATTATGTTTTAGTAAATCATTAAACACTGATGATGGTATATCTATTGTAGAAGGCATGCTGTAGTAACAACGGTTTTTAAATACAGTTATAAAACAGGCATGTGAATTTAAAACTTCATAAAAGTAGTTTCCTGCTACACAGATTTCAAAATAAAAAATCGTGGCAGGTATTTAGTTTTTAAATGACAGATTTTACACTTTCCTAACGATAATAACCAAGCCTTAATTCAGCAAGAAGGGCTGAAAAGAAACAAATGTTTCTAAGCGTTTCTGGTTGTTTCGCAAGCCCCTTCGACCCTTGGGAGTTATGACACTAAAATTCTGCCAAGTTAGTAAGTTAGCTTTCCTTAACTGGGACGTTCCGGCATAAGATTATCCCTCTTTGCCTCGCTTTCGCATATATTATATTTTTTAGAAAAGATCGAAGGTTAATAGTAATTTTAGAGATTGTTGGTATTTGTTGACTGAGAAAGTGCTCAACCCATGTAAGACGGCTGTCTAAGGTTATATCTAGTAAGCTGGCTGAGAAGCATTTTTTATTTCGGTATTGTTTAATTTAATTTTAACTTGTTGACATTTTTGAAATGTTTGTTGAGGTTGTGTCGAAATATAATTCTTGTCTTTTTCAGTGTGTTGAAAGTTACTTTCCAGTTATTACACCAGTGCTTAGGGATTTTTGAATTCTATTGACAGCTGTTAGGGGGTTTCGCGAGATGCTCCAAATGACAATATCGTCAGCATGTTGTAAGAAATATGTGTATGATAGGTTTGGAAAGGGAATGTTGCTAACAAAGAGTATGTAAAGGAAGGTGCCTTGAGGAACTGCTGATGTGATGTTAAATGGTTGAGAGATGGTGTTATTGACTTTGACGGCAGTTGTTCGATCACTAAGGAAGTTGTATGTCCATCTGAGGATTATATCATTTATTTTTATTTTATGTTATCAGTATCTGAGGATACTGTGCCAAACAGAGTTGAAGGCTCTCTTTACGTCTAAGAATAGAGCAGTAGTGGCCTGGTTGTTATTTAGTGCTCTGTGAATGGATTCGATTAGTTTGGTTAGATGGTCTACTGTTTCTCTACCTTTAAGAGAAGAATTTTTGGTGTGTTGTTTTTTACACAATATAAAAGAAGTCTCTTTGATATTGTAAGTTCAAGTAGTTTACACTGGCAGCTTACAGATTTAGAAAATAACTTTCATATTTTTTGTATCACGTAAAGATGTTTTACAAATTGAGAAAAAATATTTCTTGCTGAGATCAAATTCATAACATATTTGCCACAAATACTGTAGAATATATTTGGGTCATTTACAAACGTCCTTGTTGCTAAAGTGACGAAAAATAATATTGAAAAGAAAAATAATAATATCAAAATACACACACAAACAAATTATCTTTACAAATGACACGTCATGTGGACTGTTAACTATTTATATACTAGTGACGTGGTCCTTGTTGGTGCTAGAAGGATCGCTAATAGTCTCACGTCGTGATTGGTCTAGAGAAATATATAGCCGGTGAATATAAGCATTTTAAGCATAACGAAATGTGATTCGATTTTAACGAAAATGATTTACTTATGTAGTACATATAACGATTTTTGAAAAATTTGTTTTTGATGGAGTAAAACTGATATCACTTTCAAATTCAGCGTATAGTAATTATCGTAGAACATGTAAATATTTCAAGACAACAAAACCGTCGCAGGTCTGTGTAATCAAAAGTTTGACTCAAATATTTATTTCAAATCATCACAAAAACTAACACTTCATAGTCTTTGTTACATTTGTATTGATATGCTAAAAATGAAGACAGCTAGTTAACAGCAGCTACTGCCAATTATTAGATTTCTCTTCCTGGAGGAACAGTAGGAATTGACGGTTTATTTTATAAGGATCCAAAGCACCAATTCGAAGTGCGTTTATACAACAACAACCAGCGTACTGTGAATTCTTGGATTTAATGTTCACGCTAGCTAACTGCAATAGATCACACCGTTTTTCATTAAGTAAGACAAGAGAAACAGAACAAAAACAACTTATAACAAAATGGTACATCCGATGTGAAGATAATAGAACACTAAGCGTGCGCATTAATTAGGAACTACAACTCGTGCTTTTTCTAACAGATTAATTGGAAAATGCAATATGAAAAGTCCCCAGTTTTGGTGTAACATATCGTCACTCGAGTGACTGTTGTTCATCATTATTCCTGTTTGCTGTCTGTAAATGGATTTACGCGACTGTATTTCAGCAAGCTTTTAATTGTGAACGATTACGACAGTAAATTTTCCTACTCAGATAAAAGCGGTGCCTTTTCTTACTGTTACTTATACTTAATTGATATTGTGAGTTCATATTCAGTTTTTATTACCGCTACGTGGAGTACTATTTCATATAGCTTTTGTTATTTTTAAATAGCTGGTAAGTTAAGGTAGTGGTTGTAAATGTTGTTCATAATTGGCGACTTACGCTAAGTGTGTAGCTGTTTTCTATTTTGCATGCTTTATTTATATCGCCTTATTGTAGCTAATATTTGTGCAAAGTAAGCTGTTAAAGAATATACATATGTGCCATGCATACCTCACAAGGTAAGCATATTATTGTCTCGTCACATTACAATAATCTGTCCTGTATTATCTCAGAAGAAACATCATTCCGTTCTGATGAGAGTGCTTTGTTGCTCCTCGTCTTTTGATACATTACATTGTGGAGGCTGGTTATTAAATCTACGATGATTTTGTTTGTTTGTTTTAAATTTCGAGCAAAGCTATCTGCGCTAGCCGTCCCTAATTTAGCAGTGTAAGACTAGAGGGAAGGCAGCTAGTCATCACCACCCACCGCCAACTCTTGGGCTACTCCTTTAACAACGAATAGTTGGATTACGAATCGAACACCTTAACTCGCTTGGCCATGCCGGGCTTAAATCTACGATGATACAATTTTTACTTTCATAATGTGCCTTTGAGAATAACTTTACATTTTATTTGATGTAGTTGCATACTAGTTCATGTGTTTCTTCTTTGTTATAAAATTATTATTTATTATAAATAAGTTATATGTGGTGAACGTGTGAGGGGAAAAGAAAGCCAGTGCAGCAGGAAACTGTACAAAACTTGTAGCATTCAAATGAACGTACATGCACGTATGTAACTTAAAATTTATTCTTTATAGATGTACATTGAAAAAAGATTAATTTAAGAAACAAGATGTGTATTCAAAAAGTAAACAGAAAAGGCTATTTTCCACATTATTTTCTGAGACTTCCAATCCATAATTTGACTACATTAGAAATGATAAGCAGTATGGCAATGATCTCAAAATAGGATCTGCAGTTTGAGAAAATAATGTAGCTTGGTTTGTTTACTTTTTATCGAGTATCTATTTGTAAGTTTAAAAATGTAATATTTGATTCAACTTGTTTTTGTATTTTTGACGATCTCTATTTTTTCTTTAGAAAGTAACAATTTTCACTAATCTTTCTCGTAGCAAAGTGCAAACAGTCAAAATCCAATGCATATATATATATATTATTTTATTGGCTTGAATATGTCCTTATATTATAGATATGCAAAGTTTATTATAGTTTGATTATACAAACGATAACTTTATATTGTAAATAAATGCAGTTTAATGATAGTTTAAAAAATCACATTTAAATTTCCTGTCCTGTCTATTATATCTAACATTTTTAAAATAACTGAAATATATTCTTATCGATTTATGTGCTGTTAAACCGAGGAAAAAAATTAAATAGGTTTCAGGCCAATGTAGCTTTTTCATTTTTAATGGTCTAGTGACTGTCGCTTATTTAATTTTCAGAAATGAAAAATTAAAAAAAAATACAAAGCTGTTTTTCCATGAAATCTTATTGAAAAATTAATAGTATATGCTTTATTTGTAGCTTTTTACTTTCATCTTACATACTAAATTACTTGGGCAGATTACCAATAAATATTATTTTTTGATTTACTAAACGGATTTTTATAAATTAATACGTGGTGTATAATATCTATACAGTGAAAATAACAACCAGAACAAAGAGAGAAAAAGAAAGAGTTTGTTATATATATATAATAACGAGATTAATACTCAACAGCCAACTAAAATAAAACAAAATGCGTCAAAAATAGCAACTCCAAACCTCTGACTAATAATATTTTCTGTACACAAAAACGAACTCAAACAAAAATCGAAGGCTCTTTTCAAATCAAAATGATTCCCAGGATACAGGCTGTAAAGTGGGATATAAAATGTGCCCTAGGTTTTGGAGATGACTGTGGAAGTAGAACCCACATTGCTGTGGAGATACATCCTCTATCAGTATTAACCTCTGTTCGCCAGAGTCACATGAAGAAATTTCTAAATAACAGTAATCAAAATTAAATAATAAAATACATAAAAGAAACAGAACTTATGAGAGCGAGATGTAGGTACTCAAGCTTACAACGTCCCACATCTATATCACTCTGCAGACAGATGTGGAAAGGTGACAGCTCTCCAAAGTAAAGAAGTAAATAAAGGAATTTTATATACATGTGTGTGCGTGCGTGTGTGTCCTGAGAGCTTATAACACTTAAATTTGGGTTTCGGTATCAGCAGTGGACAGACACAGATAACTCACTGTGTAGATTTGTAATCAAATATACAATTATCTGTTACATTGTCAAAGACGTATGTGAATATTTCAGCCATAATGTTTCTTCTGACATTAAGTCTGTAACATTAGAAATATTGAGATCATTTTTCTCTTTTGTGAGTTAGTGTAAAGAGCTTTAAATTATGGTTTCCTAGTTTCTGTACACTAAATTACATTAAAATGTACTCCAATTTTAAGTAAACATTTCTTCATATTTCACCAGTTTCTCATTAAATACCGGAGCCAGCAGGTCGATCGAGTTACGACAGTAGAGGGAAGTAGAATGTACTGATGTCATAATATATATGAAGTTTTCCATCTTGTTCAAGAGACACAAGTCTAGTAGTAAAGCATAAAGGTAATCAATTGCTTTAGGCTTGAGCAGTAAGTGAAGTGTACGTTTCGAAACTTCAAACGATTGTATGCAATTTGAGTAACAATATTCATGTTTCAAACTTATTAATATAAAGTATTGTTAAAGACAACAATATTTAAATCACCTTTTACGACCTTTTGGTCTTTAAAGAGGATGCCTTGTGTTAGAGTATAGTGCACTAAATATTCTACAGTTTTGACATTGTGTAATTGACTAATACGTTACACTAGTAATTAATAAAATTTTCTTATACGTTACGCAGCCGGTGAAAAGGTATGGTTATCTATGGCATTTTTGGTTTAAAATAAACAAAGCAGCATTTTGTGAAGAAAAAGAGTTAGATTATCTTGTTTCGAAACTGTTTATCCAACACAGATACAAACACGTGAAGCTTGTTAAATTTCAGTAGTGTATTATCTGCACAAATACAAAGTTTAACATATTTCATCAGTTACTCGCTCTCTGTCCCTTTTGTTTATGTATATGTATATATTGTTCTGTAAGAAATTCTTAGGATATTGTGGAGAGTTAGATCTATATATATTAATAAATCCTAACAAAATCGTAACATATGTTCTGCCATTTGAATGTCAAATAGATATAGGGAAATTCTTAGTTTCGCTGAATAGGCCGATGAGCAAATATTGTTTATATACATATATATACTATACACACTATTTTGTTTCGCTGACACCGCTACATAGCAGACAGAGTTAAGGTGTAACACTTTAGTAAAATTTTAAACTCCCATGTTTAAGATTTGATAGGACTAGCTTTAATTAATGTTGATACAAGTTACCACATACGCCTTTTTAAAATTATTTAAACATAATTTATTTTCTCAAAATTCGGTTCCTTTTATCTTCACACTTTCCAAAATTAGCCACGGTCCAGGCTCTTAAGTAAAGACAAATGGTCAAGATTTTATAATTAAGTTCTACACAAAATTATTATTAACTTTTTAAAGAAATATTATTTATTTTTCCAATTGTTGCAACTAAGTGTAAGACACTGATGACGATTTAATTTAGTTTATTTTACTTTTTTATCGAATCATCTTTCGTTGTTTATGTATCTCAGAACGGTTGACATGGGTATTTACTAATAAATCTGACTACAAAGTTTTAACATTTTTAGGTCATCTTCAGCCGTACTGAGATACATTTTGACTTCAAGTGCATTTCTCATTATTACGTACCACTGTTCATATTTAAAACGTTTGTATGGCCTTTGGTTTTTCCAATGTATGTAGTATTATTTCCGTGGTATGTCCTGTCTGTTAACTCCCCTATTGTATCTGTAGTTACAACATGCAAATCCACAGATGACACGTGATTTATATCAATCATTTAACAAGACGACAAGACTAAAGTGTATGAAGCCTAAGCTTGTGAAATTTGATAGTTGATCGTTAGTTGGTGCGATGCTATATACCAGTGAGACTAATAAGTTACGTCTTTCTTTCTTTACTCTATAGGAGTTTACCAAAAGAAAAATGCATAATAGCCTCTCAACTACATGTCGCACAGAGTTGCTAAAGTGACTTTTGGCTTAATACTAAAGCTCATCAGGTCATTTAGACTATAACAGAGAAATCCTCTGTTAAAATGTAGTTGAGAAGTAAACAGATCTGAAGACTTATGACGACTAAGTTGGCAAATCATGATTTGCTGGTTGCTTTTGTTTGATATTATAGCAATGTAAGATGGAAAATAATAACTTTAGTAGTAATTTCATTCTAATCACATAGATTTCCGATAGAAGGAGGGTATAAATAAATTTTCATTTGGGTATTTTACACGTTGGCGCGTTGTCAACCGAGCCGTTTGCTTAGTAATATGACTACTAAGCTAGCTGGATTACAACAAGCAAAACCACAGTTCAAAGATTTTTTTATATTGAAAAATATAGAAATGCATATGGCCAAGAATTTTTAAAAAGAAATCCTGGCCATATACTGCCGACCAAGATTTTAACTTTGAATAAATTAGAGCATAGTAGTAGCCCCACAACAATTAATAGGATGTGAAAGAAGAGGACTCATATGGCTTATAGGTCGCCATTGTACGTTTGTCTTCAGTTGCTTTATGTGCTGAATGAAAGTTAGCATAGTGTTAGAAGTGAGTTCTAATAGTTTTGTTTTTGCCACCCCTATCCTGATACATTAGTGCACCTCGAAATAGAATCTGTGAACTAATAATATTCAATAACTCATAAAGACTTTGAGAGTAATCAAAATTGAGGCAGATAAAATCTGATAGAAACTGTAGTTTTGTAAATATATTAAACTTGAGGAAAAAGTGCCTAACTTTAAGAATATACACCAAAAGTTATATTCTGTCCCTGTTGAAAAATAAGAAAATAGCAGACCAATGTAGGTGAAAAATACCTCTATACTAGATAAAAATGGTAAACTTCTGAAACACCTGATAACTATAAAGGCGTTTTAAAGTCTGTATTGTCATGTGATATTATATGCCTTTTTCCAAGTTATAAACACAAAGATCAGATACCCGTCTTTAAGGAAAGCTTTGCTATAAATATTTCAAGTATTATCTGATGGTATACTGTAAATCTTTGTCTGTGAACGGCATATTATATGGTGCAAAGAAGGTCACGTAGTTCAAAACAAAACTAGATGGGCGTTAACCACAGTGTCCTAAATCTTACAAAAGCAGCTCTGAGAGAAAATTGGTTTATAAGCGAATGGTCTTATCGATCCCTTCTGTTGGAAAACAAATAGTAATTGCTTGAAACCTCTCATGAAAATTTTGTTTCTTCTAATTCCCATTGAAAAGGATAAGTGTAGGAGAGAGTGAGTAAAAATTAAGAAAATATAACATATCATCTAGTACTGAAAATTGTTCAATCCAACAAATGTAACCTCAAATTGTTCCAATATAGCTCAGAAAAAAAACTTCTGTAAGTCCGCTATTACAGTGCTTTTTTTTTAAATCAGACATAAAACAGAAAAGAATGATTAAGGATCCTTTTATGACAGACAGATTTTCGTGGAAGTAATATAACGAGGAAAACAAACAGTTTCCAAGAGCATTGGCATTTCCGGAAAAATCAGCTACTATTGTACGTCAACTGAGCTGTAGGATTTGAAAGATAACATGATAAATATGTTCCATTCACATTTTCTCCTGCTCCTAGCAGAAAAAAATGATTCTAAAAGTAGTTGTAAAACGCCATCAACTCAAAATTATTTCATTTTCTTCAACTGGTTTTATTTGGATTCACGACTACCATGTTTATCAAGTACTGATCCAGCAAGTTTTAAAGGATTATACTGAAATACTACCATGAAAGTAAGTTCTTCGCGTGAACCATTTGTGATGTAATGGTGTTGAGCTGATCATCGAAGATTGTATCAGATTCGATGTTGTTGTTTTGAAGTTAAACACAAAGCTACAAAATGGGCTATCTGTGCTCTGCTCAGCACGGGTGTCGAAACTCGGTTTCCAGCGTTGTACGTCAGCAGACATATCACTGTGTCACTGAAGGGTGTCATGTTCTACCTGTTGGAGATACTTTACAATCTCAGCTGTGAATGTTTGTGAAAACTTACAAATGTCTTTCTTACGTGTAAGGAGCTGGACCAAGCTTCTCTAGGGGTAAATGCCATTTATTGACTGCATTTTTCTTTAATCATTAATTTAAAGTTAAGGACGACTATATCTGAATTCTAATGGTGTCTTACCAGGCTATTTAGCGCACATGCACAGCCTTAAGGTTCCGTCAAGGTTTAATATTCCAGAAATGCTCGTGTTAAATACATTGTAGTATTCAAAATGTTATATCCAAATATATCAATTTGAATTAAAAAAAACATTGCAATCTTAAAATCCTTTCAGAGGTAAAAAATAATATTGATGAAACGTCATTTATATCGGCTTTATATAACTTTCAAACAAACTATAACTTAGACATAATATTATTCTTTAGGTTAGCAAATGTTTATAAATTGCTAACACATTTTTGTTTTGGAAAAAAATGGAATAATGTAAGAAATGATATGAAACACATTTGTTATTTGGATCATATGTTTTCATCTTACATTAAGATATTTTATGAAAAATGTTTTCAGTAATAAGTTTGATAAAGCAACTTTATTTTTTATACTACGTATCATTTATTTTGTTTACATTTATCAGTTGGAGAAAAATAAATTATTTTAGTTAACTGAAAAGTTTGTTTGTTTGCTTTTGAACTTCGCGCAAAGCTACACGAGGGATATCTGTGCGGGCTAAAAAGCTTTAAAAGAAACATATTTTTAGGTGTGGGGGGGTAAGTTAACTAAATACATAGAAGAATGGCTTGCTATAAAAACAACGGATTTTTATAAATGAAGCTCAGTCAAAATGGATTCATTTTGTAGTGGTATATCTCACGGTTCAATCTTAGGACCATTGCTCTTTTTTGTTTGCAGTAATGGCAGAGATGAAGGGATGGTCAATAAATTACTTAAATTTGTTGGTGATATCAATATCTTGAATGTTGCTGGCTATAAAGAGGATGCTTCTGCTTTTCAAAAGATTTTGGATAGTTTAGTGAGTTTGATAAATAAATGGTACCTGAATTTTAATTATGAGAAATGCAAAATAACGTATGTGGGTCATCATAATTTAAATTATAAGTATAACCTGAACTTATCTTAACAATGTTATGAAAAAAGTGGATCTTGGTGTAATAGTTGATCAATCCTTAAAGTTATCCAAGAATTGTGCTGTTGCTAGTGGTAGGATAAGTAGGAATTTAAGTTATATCTACGGAAATATTCAATACACGTCTAAAGAGGTTATAAGTTCATTGTAAAGGTCATTGGTTAGGCCACATTTAAAGTATTGTGTTCAGTTTTGGGCTCCTTACCTTACGAAAGACATTAAAATATTGGAAAAGGTTCAGAAGAAGGTTACTCAAATGGTACCTAGGATTAAGATTCTTAAAATTATCTTCTCTTGAAGAAGAGAAGTATAGAATAAGGTAACACAAATATAGATTTAGACAAGGCAGAAGCCGTCTTCAGCTAAGATAATTTTGTTTCTCAAATAGTGTGGTTGGCCTATGAATGGGTTGCTTTCGGATGTTGTGGAGGCATTAAATTTGAGTGAATTTAAACGAAAGCTTGATAGATATATGAATGATAAGGGGTGACTTTAAATTTTTCAAATACTTTTAGTGTGGCTTTGATGATGGGACAACCGATATGATCCAACAGGTACCATGTTGTCTCTAAGCATTATGCTGTGTAAAAACATTAAAACAAGCTTGTATGAGCTAGAACTACCTGTGTAGGTTTTTGAATAACATCATGGCATTCAGAAACAGGAAACCTGTCTATAGATATCTCATATGGATATAAATCTTCTTAAAATGTTTACACTACCTGAGCCTTTCACCAAAACAAGTAAAATTCAGTTTATTATGAAGATGAAAATGTAAACTCATGACTTTGAAATAGTTACAGTGAGTTAAGATTAAGAAATAGATATAATTTTAACATTGTTGGAAAGAATGATTGCTTTGTGTTAGGGTGCAAGGCTATACAATGGGTCACTGGTAATTTGTTCAACTCAACTTATAACTTAGTCGCTGGGTGGCGCAGAAAATAGAAATATCGATGGTCAGGGGTATCGATTTTCTCACGTACGTTGTACCTTTTCTATTTGTAGCGCAGTGGTTCCTGAAAAGTCTGTGAAACGATTATTTATAATTTCGTTTATTTTAGAGTGTTGTTGTTTGTTGAAAAATGTGTGTGATTATATTTTTAATTATCTTATATATATACCTTTGTGAATATCCAGGATACATTTTAATTCTTATGTCGTATAAACCAATGTACACTAAACATTTATTATTTTCGTACGATTATGCCAATCAAGCAAAAATAATTAAGGCTAAACTTATAACGTTAGTTGTTTTTCTTAAGTTTAACTTACAATAATTTAGTTGTAAAGTATGATAGTCAAATACCTAATTTCAAACTTGAATTAACTAATGGAAGGAAACAGGTTATATAATATAACAATATAACTGTTATAAAACAGGTTATATAATATAACAACATAAGTGTTACAACGCAACCTCAGCAAAAGTAGCCAGGCATGGCCAGGTGGTCAAGACGTTCGACTCCCTGTTACCCCAAACATATTCGCCGTTTCAGCTGTGGGGGCGTTATTATGTTTCAGTCAATTCCCACTATTTGTTCTTTATAATTTCATTTATTTTAGAGTGGTGTTGTTTGTTGAAAAATGTTTGTAATTAAATTTTTAATTATCTTATATATATATATATATATATATATATATACCTTTATGAATATTCAGAATACATTTTAATTTTTATGTCGAACTACAATAAACATTCATTCACAGTTGGCTGTGGGTGGTGATGACTAGCTGCCTTCTCTCTAGTCTTACACTGCTAAATTAGAGACGGCTAGCGCAGATATCCCTCGTGTAGCTTTGCGCGAATTCAACAAATAAACAAGCATTCAAACTATATATAACACTATGTAACACAAATTTTGTTCCTGGATAGTATGTGCTATTTCTTAATAGCTTATGTTATAAAAGTACTGAAAATGACCATTATTCCCTTCAAACTTTGCTTTTGTGACCTGGATAATGAAAATTAAAAAATCACCTATTTTATATGTAAAAACGGGCAAATTTGCCCATTTTGTATTTATATAAAGTCTGAATAAAACAACATCTGAATCAAGATTTGCATGTATTTACACTAAAGTTATACAAAATGAACAAAAATGTTTAAAAATGCGTAGTTTTTCTAGATTTGCGACTGTAATGAAAATCACTTTCACTTATCAGCCCCCAAATATAGTCTCGCATCATGTTTTTGTTATACACTTCTTGGTCACAAAAGCAAAGTTTGAAGAGACAAATAGGTCTTTTTTATTTATTTTAGGCATAAGCAATTAGGAAAAAAAACACTTTCTGTCCAGGAACAAGAAAAAGTAAAAAATGTGTTTCATAGTGTAATAGTTCCAAACAATCTCATTTCGATGGTAATCCAAATGTGAATTACGAAACTTTATGTGCTACAAATGTTCATTATTCATGAATAAACTTCATCTATGATGTTTCTTTCAAATGAAAGGCCATTATACGTATGCAATTCAAACAACTACAGGAAAGTGTTATGAACTAACAATGAATAATTGAAAGTGTCGTTAGAAATGAGACATCTTTATTTTACTGAATTTTTCTTCGTCATGGTCACTTTTTTAGTGTTTTAGTCATATATTTCATATACAATATGAAGTTCTTAAATACAGCTAAACAAACAGAACTCATTCAAAAGTGTTGTTGCCGAAACACAGTTCTAACAGATTTTGTTAAACATTTCAGTTTACAATCGTATTGATGTTGTTCTGTAGTGCTTTTACTTTCATACAGGATTGTTCTTTCTGGCGGCATAGATAGCTTATTTAAAAAAAAGTTACCGAAAAAACACACCAGAAGAACTGCATATAAAATGAATTCATGGATCTTGAAGGTTTCAAAAAAGGTTTCTTAGAAAATATAATTTTCCACAAACGAAAAGTTCTGTAACAAAATAATTCTAGAAAAAAGAGGGGTTAAAGATCTCAACGTTCACTAATTTAGACAATGATAAAGAAATTGTCAACATAAAGAAGCACAGCGGAATATCTGTGGACTTATTCTGTTAGAAACTGGGTTTCGATACCTGTGGTAAGAAGAGCACAGCTAGCCCTTTGTGTAGCTTTGTGCTTAATAATAACAGTTGCTTTGTAATAACTAACAGAATAGACATCGAAGTTTTGCTAACCAAGTTAGTGTTAAATTAGATGGCCTGCAAGTCAAAATAAACAGTTTTTAGTTAATAACTCATAAGCGGCCAAGCTTAAAAGAAACAAAAACACCTACATCTGAAGATAGCTAGCGATAAAACTATCAGTTGAAATTACTTTCTAACTATTCAAGTATATTTTCTTTAAAAATTATTGACGATTTTAAATATCATATAACCTTCTCTATCGACATTACCTGTGTGATTCTAGGCTATAGCCATAAATGATGTTAGTGTCCTTAAGGATAGGTAACATAGGAGCGATTAAATTATCAGACTATCTAATAAAAGGTGATGAATTTATGGCAGAGAAGCATGATGCACTTCTGCACGAGATCGTGAACTTCTTAATAATAACATGTGCGTATTTTAATACTACAAAAAACAACAATATACAAGACTAGTCATGTTTTATCTTTTCTGTCTTTTTAGCCCGCATATGTCAGGAAGCCGCTGATGGAGAGAATGTGTTAGAACTCTCCATTTTCCAATTTGCTTAGTAACATCAAATACAAGCTTATGCAGTGGAGACCATGGATTTTATAGTCTATCTAATACTAAGATGTTTTTAACTGTTTTAGAATTCCCAATTATAACCGTAATATAAAGCAATTTTCTCATCCTGTTTTACATCTTATTTCTTGTTTTCCAGTTAAGTATCTGTTAAACGGTTTTGAAAATGTGATGTAATTTTCAGATAAGCACAAACTACGGTTTTTATAATCAACGTACACGCAATTTTAGACTACGTCGTATTAATAAGTTTTTCAAGTTTGGTGACCAGGTTTATTACTAACTGTATCTAATAGATATGGGTGATATACAAAGTTGTAGTTTTTGAAGGGATTTTCATGTACTAAAAAGAAACTGAAACATTCTTAAAGTCACAACTCTGAACAATAAAGACCAATACTAATAGTATACAGGGTATTTAGAATTATTGTTTAAACAACCCAATTTGATATCCTATTTCGTGATACATGTAAATTGAAATACTAGTTTTACTTTGGGGAATACGTTTACCTGGTCAATGGACAAAATCTTCAAATTCAAACTTTAGTTAAAAGTCAGCTTTTATACATTTCTACCAATTAACTTGACATGACTAACCCTGACATAATTTTGAACTATAAAGGTTATCTCAAGAGAATGGTATTTATTCTATACTAGAAATAAAGATATACTACAACAACCTAAAACCGCGTTTCTCATACCATTAATTAATTTAATGTTTCGAAATATTTTTGTAGCGCAGTTACACAGTGAGGCTTACTTATGCTTGTAATACAGAAACATAATCAACACTGGAATAATAATAATTTCGTAAGATCAACAATTTTAACCTACTTAAGAGTTAAAATCGTGACGTGAGTGTCCATGAGCAAGGCATGTAAACAGATTTAGCCTGTTGCTTTAAATGCAATATTTACGTTACAAATTATTCTGTATAATTTGAGAGGTCGTCATGTTATATCATATATAGGGTATTTTATGATTATTTTAAGAAATTAAACTATCTAAATACATTATATGAATAAACGTACCTTATTGTAATCTCAATACTTCTCCATCATCAGAGAAAATACTACGGTTATATTGGCAAAAAATATATAAAGATTTACTCCTTTTTAGAATTCAACACACATTCATTAACAGAGGTAGAAGATGGTCTTTGTGAATTTTGTTTTGGTCCTGTTGTTAACTGCAGTGTAGCACAATGAGTTATCTGTACTGTGCCTACCAGGGATATCAAAACCTGATTCTTAGCATTTCAAGTCTTTAGACTTACTGCTGCGCCAGTGGGGGCGAGTGTTCTGTTCGAATGTTGGCTTTTTATTTTAAAATATATTTCAGATTACTTCTATGAATTTTGAATGTCTTCGCTTACACTGTTATTTTTAAAGGAACGTGTATTGAATAATATCTGAAAGCATATTTCATATTAATAATATAAACTTATAATTCCGGTTTTGTACGTTGTTCTTTTTCACGTTAACTTGGAATTTTAAAACTACTGTTTTTGAAATTTTAATTCTTATTTTTTTAACAATGCAAATAAATTATATTGTTCGAATCTATTATTCTATGCTATTCTGAAACAACTGTTATGAACTGCCAGCATTTATTTTCCTGTTAAAGCCACAACAAGAAACGTCGAGGTGATTAATAATTTTGGATTGAAAATATTTTTTCTGTTAAATGAACGTTTCCTTTTGCGACAAAATAAGAAGGATTTACACGTTTGGTAACTGAAGTCTAGCTCTAGGCTTTTTCTATATACAAAAATGTCAGCTGCGAAAACATTTCTAAATTTATTAACTTCTATCCATTCATAGGAAAAGTCTTAATGTCCTAGCCACACTAAACTGGTCGATAGGTTTCTATAACAAGAAGCGACTGATTTAGTGGGTTGGCTAGCACCCTCATTGAGCTTCATTAGGTTTCTACGGGATGTTTTTGAGGCGCAAGTCGCATACGGTTAGGTGGCTCCAGACATTAAAGGTGCTTTAGAAAAACTGTTTAGAGAAAGGTAGAGAAAAATTCAAACCTTAACAGTACTCAGATTTTAGACTTGCAAAGTTTGCTGTTCGTATTTATCATGCTCCTTATGAAATAAAAATATCATAATCTGAAGATAATTAATGCCATTTCTGCCAGATCCTTCTTTACAGCTGCAGACTAAACGACCAATAATTTACATTTGAGGACAACTTACAGATTGTGAAATGCACAATTTTCATAACAATAAACTTACGTACTGATTAACACTTCTTTTCAACAGTGGTACTACCTTGCTATGGCTGAAATGTCATGACTTCTAATTACTTTTTAACAGTATTGTTCAGTGTTTATTTGACTCATTCTGATGTATTCTGAAGTTAAGTTGTTTTATATATTTTTGTTGTTCAATATTTTTATTTTATCGAAAACATTTAAATGCGCTTTCTTGTAATTTAGTTTGACATTGTATATTCTACACTGCTATAAATGGATATGAGTTAATTGAATTTTTCTAATAATTATCACGTTATGTACGTAAGTAGACTAAAAAGCATTATGGTCATATTGGAATATCTTAATCATTACTGCATTTTTGTTTAAGGAAGTTCGATGTAATGCAAAAATGACTGAAGGTATGACAGTATTAAAACCCTTTCAATAAATACATTCGTACAGTGAAATTGATACATAATGTACCAAAGAACACAGCATTTCCAAGTATGAGGAAATTCATTGCTACCTAAGAAAGCAGAAGAACTTGTACATTGTAGTGTTAAGGACATAAATAATGGTCAGATCGTTTTCACATCATTTTAATGTAAATGTACTTCACTTATTTGTACTTATTCCTAACGTGCCAATTTAACACAATAAACAGGTCCGGTATGGCCAGGTGGTTAAAATATTCGACTCGTCATCTAAAGGTCGCGGGTTCGAATCCCCGTCACACCGAACGTGCTCGCCCTTTCAGCCGTTGGGGTGTTATAATATGACGGTCAATCACACTGTTCGTTGGTAAAGGAGTAGCCCAAAAATTAGAGGTGGGTGGTGATGACTAGCTGTCTTCCCTCTAGTCTTACACTGCTAAATTAGGGACTGCTAGCACAGATAGCCCTCGTGTAGCTTTGCATTGATTTAGAAATAGGTTATTTTTAACTTCATTTGCCTCTCTCGATTAATTTGCTTTCTCTCACATTTCCCCGTCTTTTACTTTTAATAAATAAACTGCTGTTTTTTTACCCTTCTCTCTCAAACAAACGCCGAGCAGGTCCCTTCCTTTTCGACCTTGCACGTGTTTCATACGTATTGGATTATAATATTTCATAATGATAGAGGTCATGTAATCTCCATATCAACTGAACCTAGAAATGCGACGCTCACTCCAACATTCTTCTTGTGACTTAGAATATTTTAACTACCTAACACCGCAGAGACTGACCAAAAGCTGGCTGTTTTTCACCTTTCTCAATCTCAGTGGATGTTCCTTACAACTAACTTTATAACAATTACTCCATCCCACTCATTTTGGGACAAAATGAAGGCTATGGTTAAGAAGTAAGTTTCTTTGATCTAATAAAATTATTATATTACGTATTAGCATTTCAAATAACCTGAAATCGGCTTAAATTGAATTTAGAAGTTAATTAAATTTAGAGATATATCAAATTTATGACGTCTGCCAATAAGATTGATACACACAGTTTTATTTCTTATTTGCTGATATATTCTAATATACAAACAATAATACAATTTATGATAATTATTATTACAAATAATGATTTATAAAAAAAACTTTACAAACTTACAAACAATATTGGGTCTTCCATCTGGTCTGGAACTGAATATTTTATCGACTGCTTACGATGAGCGAATTAGGTTCGAGTTGATATCAGTACAATTCACATAACTCTCTTTCTATTCTTGGCTGTTTACAAGCCAATCCCTCACCAACAAAAATATGGAAATACCAACGTTCAAAGGTGCTTCATTGAAGTTAAACGGTTTATAATGTTCGAAATCTATAAACGTTTCTGGTCAGATCTCTGTCGCTTTCCAATTGGAATTTATAGGTTTATAGTATGCTAACTGTAGCAAACCAACAATATAAACTGTCTCTTGGCGTGCCACGTCGATTTATTACTGTTAAGGCGAGGTTCTAGAAATTTCAGTTGGCCCAGCAATGTAATGTACGGCCTGTAATGTACAGCAATAGTGTGTACTTATGGCGTTCAGACTCATGACAAAAGAAATATTTCCAGCCTTGGAGGGCGGATATGGCCAAGTGGTTCGGACATTCGATTTGCGATCTTCGTGTCACGTGTCCAGTCCCCGTTCTACCAAACATGCTCTCCATTTTAGCCATGAAAGCGTTAGAATATGACATTAAATTCCACTGTTCGTTGATAAAAAAATAGCCTAAGAGTGGTGATGATTAGCTGTCTTTCCTTTAGTATTTCACTGCTAAATTAATGTAGCTATTTGCGAAATTAATAAATACAGCAGTAGAAAAAAAACTCCAAACCTTTAACATTGTTAATATAAAGTGTCAATCTGACTTTGTAAATATAAGCATGCGGATTTATTATAATTGTCAAAAGAAAATACTTTGTATGTATCAACATATCCGCCCTCAGCGGTATGTCTGTGGACTTACAACGCCAAAAACCGGGTTTCGATACCCTTGATGGGCAGAGCACAGATAGCCCATTGTGTAGCTTTGTGCCTAATTCAAAACAACAACAATCAACACACCCAAGATAATGTCAAAAACAGTAGTAGTTGTATAAGAAAAACTATCTTTTATCACAAGAAAGTTTAATAGACTAACACTTGACTTGTATAATTTAATCATTTTTGCTTCTATCATATATTATTCAAAATATTATATGTTAGTTAGTAAACAGTATTATAGTATATAATTAAGAGTTTATGCATTTTACAGTAATATTAAAAATATATATTTTTAAACGATAGAAATCAATGTTGTGTTACCTTAACTTTGATCCGACATTATCAAAACATTACATATTACTTTCTGAGTATCAAGTAAGATATGTATAGAGCTTTGCTGAAGTGACTCATGTAGACTTTGAGAATATTAATTTATTAACAGGAGTTATGGTAGGCGAACAGATATTGGTTAGAAAACTATTCAAAGCGTAGAATGAGATCCAATTTAAAGGAAAAAAAGGACTTCCTGAAATTAGCTATATTAAACGTAATTGTTAATAGATATGTAAATTCCACTGTTTCCATTTAATACTGATAAGTTGAAAAATTTCATAATACCACCTATGCAGCACCGCTGTTAAATCAGTGAGATATGTGCTACTGAGATCAATATATTCATGTTAAAGTGCTGAATTTAGCAACATTTAAGTAAGTGTTTCCTTATGAAATGCAACCAAGCTGAGTTTTCTAGTCTAAATAGGCTAAGTACTATTTTAAGCTGGTTACTACGACGGCTTGTTTCTGTAGTTCTTTCGCTCGGAAGTATCTTCTCAGGAAATATTAAACGGAAACTTAAAAATAATGACATACTAGACATTCTAGTTGGCTAGTCGTATACATTTTTGACATGATATCTATCCATGTAACAACCTTGATAATGTATCAAGCTAATGACGGTTAGTGAAACTTTGGGTTTAATACTCCAAGTTACAACTAACATACATTAATCTAGGATTTGTAAAATTCTCGCACACTACTTCCGCTATTTATCTTAATGTTTGTATATCTTTTGCGTTACTTCTGCTATTAATTTTAAAGTTTATATTTCGGCATGTCAGCTTTCTATCTACTTGTAAGCCTATATTTGGAAATCGGACATGTTGAGCATTTTGTTTCCAAACAACTCGGGTATTCACTGGAGTAATTTGCCTCCGAATTAAATTATACACCTATTTGCATACTACATTGGGAGATTAAAAGCCTATGTTTTGAAACAAAAGTAGAATACTAGGTTTATATCTAGCATTGTGATTAGGTTAGCAACGTTTCGGAACAATAGATTCCCTTGAGCAACATCTACGAAAAGGTTGAAGGTGCGACAAATGAAAGGTCCGTATAGTGGCAATACAATAAGACTCGATTTTTAATATTTAAATATTGTATAATAAAATTCAACTGAAATTAGGCTAACGTTATCATATACAAGTGGTTTCTTTAATTACATTTTAGAATAATAGAGTGTATGGGTATTTACAATTTCTACCAATAAATAGGCTTATTCACAAAACTGAAATATGTTTGTTGAATAAAATTCAAATGTTCATGAGGTAGCACGTACCCTCAAACGTAGCTGGACATTAAATTTTCTCTTATAATGAAGTAGGAGTTTCTTAAAGTGTAAAACCGAAGCCGAGAACATTTCGTTTTACTGTTTACCCATTATAATCAGGTGATTATATATACTACAAAATCGAAACAGATATTTCGTGATGGGTTTTCAAGGCTATATTTAAAAAAAAAAAAAGACTACCTTAGGTTCCAAACCCTATTGGTTCAATCTGGTGAATAGATATTTACTTTTAATACAAAGCATGTTTAAAGTTTGGTGAGAAGCCGAGGTATTGATCCTTCATTTATTAAGTATTGTTTCATATTTAGGTTTATTATCAGTCAAGATATTTTGAGCTTTATTTATCTCATAATTTTGATCTGTGAAATACTGTTACCAATGGCCTAAATCGAAGTCAGTTAAAGAGGGTTGCATTTTGACACTCTTCTCTCTAGGCCCGGCATGGCCAAGCGCGTTAAGGCGTGCGACTCGTAATCTGAGGGTCGCGGGTTCGCATCCCCGTCGCGTCAAACATGCTCGCCCTCCTAGACGTGGAGGCGTTATAAAGTAACGGTCAATCCCACTATTCGTTGGTAAAAGAATAGTCCAACAATCAGCGGTGGGTGGTGATGACTAGCTGCCTTCCCTCTAGTCTTACACTGCTAAATTAGGGACGGCTAGCACAGATAGCCCTCGAGTAGCTTTGTGCGAAATTCAAAAACAAACAAACAAACAAAAACAATTATTCAAATGCTGTCAAAACAACAAATTATTTAGCAAAGGGGTCCAGAAGTGGATATAAAAACCTGGATTCATTTATGATCTACAACATTAATGATGCGGTATTTGGTGATCATGAGTCGGTATTGAATTTATAAAAAAAATGGTTCACCAACTTTTCCTAATAATGGCAAGTTTGGTAAAACCAAATGCTGGATAGGCAGAGGTTGGCATGCTGGATAGAAGGGATGAACCTTCAATATTCACGTTGCCGCACACCTAGATACTTCAAGACTTTTTGCGCTAGCCATCCCTAAAATAGTAAGAAGACAGCAAGTTAATATACCATCTGCTACCAATCCAATAGGGTGGGTTCTCAGTGCATGAATTAGATGAAAGCGTTATCAATCTCTGCTGTTAAGTACTACAGCACTTAGTAATGTTGTTTGTGGGCTTTCCGAGCTGATTTTCTAATCTCTGTAAAGTTGAGTTATTACGAAATGATTTAAGGTGAAAATAAGTTGTTGTTGTTTGTTTCCAGGTAACTGGTTCTCTTTGCCACAAGTATAAGGTGAAAAGAACTTCTTACCTGGCATACGGCTTTTAATTAATTATTCATCACCCAACACCAGTTTATAGGAGGTTTCCATGCTTGGTAGATCCAGGTTAGAAGGTTGTTGAAGTTAATTTATTGTTAGACTTACAATACAAATTAATAGAAGTTGCTTGTCTTTCTCATTGTTTTGAAGTTTATTTTTTTTCCAGAATTTTACTTTAACAATTACATAACATTTGTTTGTAAAAACTATTACTATCGTATTTAGGAATGTAAAACACTTACATTAATAATTACGATAAAGACTGTTTCATGGTACTTTTATAAGTACCAAGCTTCTCATACATTACTATTACTGTATTTATGTTCTCAGGTTTATATACGGAAGTGACCTAGGTACTCAGTAGGAAAATATGCACGTTATTTCTCTACTCAAAAAGCCCTAAAACAAGAACTCATCTTTAAGATACCAAAACAGAAAGTGACCAACCCTACAAAGTGTTAATTTTTCTTGTCTCGGTCATGATATTTCTGCAACTACTTCATCACTAATGTCATCTTAATACATTCTATGTGTTATTGGGCAGTGTACGATGTCTTCGCTTGGTCGTAATAACGAATAATAATAAAAATATATAATTTTAGTATAAGCGATGATATCATTACCCCTTGAAGTTAGTTTTTACATACATTTAGTGTTTATTTAAAAAGCTAAAGTACAGGTTGAAACAGAAATTACCAGCTAATAACATATAATATATTGCTTGTACTTAAGCGCAAAGCTACACAAAGGGATATCTGTATTCTGTTAACCACTATTTAGAAATCTGGTTTCTAGCGTTGTAAGTCCATAGACATGCCGCTGTGCTCCTGGGGGAGTGAACAATATAGAAATGTGAATATAATTTGTACAGTGAGCTTTTTGTAGGGTCTGAAGGTTATGCAGATGTACTCTTCCCTTTTATATTACTCCGGATTGCTAAGTTAATAATAAGAAAATGTAAGGTTAACTTCTATAGCTGATGAAAGTGTACATACAATAAACTCCTTATGTAATTAGATTTGAAAATTTCTTAGTTAAAAAATCACGAATGACATTCATTCATATTGATCTGTTTAGATAACCCATATTTAACGGATTCTGGAATTATACCCCTGTTGAGCATCCTACGATCAGTTCTAAAAATGTTGGACTGGTCCATGTTAATATATAACTTTTATAAATCTAAATCTACTTTCAGGCTTATGTACAGTACTTAAGGTTATTAGTACGGAGTGTGAAAATACATACATTTCATCCCAATAGATAACACTTCCAAAACAGAAAGTATAATACTCCTAGACATAATAGTTAAGTGTCTCATTGACATATTTTCAGTTGTTAATTCTAATAATTTAAATATGTTTTTGTATGATGCTACAAAGCATTTTCTATTCGTCAGCGTTTCCGACTACTTTAAAAGCGAAGACATTTTATCTGTTTACAATACATGTCGTGATTGAATAATTCTGAAATATCATTATAACTGTTTGATTTATTAATCAATCAAAAACAAAATAATCTCTTTTATATTAATGAAATATTGTGTTTGAAAGCATTTTGTTAGATATATTTCAATAATTCATAAAATATTTGTAACAATTATGTGTTTCATTTCAACGAACAGAAGGAATAAATAGTAATGCGATTCTTAATTTGTAAAGTGCGTGAAGATTGACTGTGTAAGAGTTATTTTGTCGAAAGTAAATTATAATTAATTTCAGGGATAGAAACAGACTATTTTGTTATGAAAAAGAAGCAAAACTTCTAAGGCTAATAGATTCTAAGGCTAATAGATTCTAAGGCTAATAGAACCATATCGCATAAACTCTCTTATTACAATAAAAAAATTATTACAAAAAAGAAGTGCTATTACATACAAGGTTCAGGTTGCCTTATCAAAATATCCTTCTCTTAAACCCAAGTAGAAAAGTATAAAAAATTTTGAAAGAGATTAGCCTAAATGTTGCAATGTTTCTTATCATTCTCAAGAACATTTGTAGACAACAGTTTGTGCATGGCGATTAAAAAAGCACGGTTTTCCCTGGAAGTATCATTTTATATGTATCCACAAACTTACAAATAGATTAAAAAAAAGCCAGCCAAGAAAGCCCCCAGCCAACTCTTGGGCTACTCTTGTATGATCGAGTAATGAAATTAGATTCAGTCATATAGCATACACCATGCCCCAAAGTATTAAGTAAGTTTTTGCAACTACGGGTCACAAACTTCTGGTTTCACAACTCGAGCACTACAGCCACTAGATCATAACCAGCCTACACAATATGCAAAAATATGCGTAATAAAAATATTCATCTAAAATCCATAATATATGTTTGTCATTATACCCATTTCTCTTGTTAACAGTTCATTATAAAAAATGTGCAAGTGAAGGTTGTTGAGATACATACTTTGGAGTTAGTTGTGTTTTGAAGTCTTGTTCAGTATTTTTTGTGTTACTATAAAATACAACTGAAAATATACTAAGGTTATTTAACTATAGAATACTTCTTTGTGACCTACTTGCTTTAAAGATGTGCAGCACATAAAAGTTTTAAATAAAGAGAAGTAACCAATAATTATTTATTGAGAAAAAAAAGGATTAGACTCTGTTTTCTAGATCACTAAGTTTCGTTTTGTAATAACTGTAATTACATTTGTACCTTTCAGTTTTAGACTCTACGTCATCATTATATAGAGTGAATTAACGAATGATATTTCTGTACCAGTATGAGCGAAAATATTATCAGTCGCTGTATAAAGAGACGTGGCAGAGAGAAAGATAGTGGAGCCAGGTGGAGCTGGTGGAATTGTTTTTACAGAACAATTAAAGAGGATCTTGTGCTGATTGACGTTCCTGCTCTTAAAGGTGTTTTAAGACTTAAATACTTATTAAGTAAAAATGAAAAATGTCAAGATAGACAAGGAATTTTTTTATTACATTTAGAAAATTAATCGAAGGATTAGGATTTTTATTTCATTTTCTTTTGTATGTGTTGTGAAATGAAAATCCAACAAGCCGTTGTGTCAACTGTAAGGAACTAAACGCTGGTTTTTAGTGTCAAAGTCCATAAACTTGGCACTGTTACAATGGGAACATTTTTAAATACTCGAAATACAAGTTGTTTTCATAATTCTTTCAATTTTTATTACTTTTTCCAGTAGGACGACATCATAGTCTTTAGTTGTTTCTCTTACCGCCTGCGGATAACAAGAATGTGTGAAATTATTTATCATTCGTTCGATTTTTTCCCTGTGAGAAAATTTTTTTTGTCGAAAGAAACGTGACAAGTCGCTCTCAAATAGTACCCGGGGGAAAAGTACAAGCAGTCAGTCACCAGGTTATTGTTAAAAGTGAACGTTTTGAAACTGCAAGTCAACATGAAGACAATATACAGCAAAAATATTTTGTGACTAAAAATGGTATTTACATTCATTATAGTCCAGTTTTTTGAGTTAAAGCTGTATTGGGCTTATAAATACATTTATGTACTAATAAAAATTTGAAAATACTCAAATCCTTCCGTTATTTGTCGTTTTATTACTTTCTGATTGATTATTACGGACCTAGGCTAACATTCTGCCGGCTTTGATATATGAAAGGACGTAATTTTAAGGATCATTTACAAAAATGATTTAGATACAGTTTTTACAAAGAAGAATAAATAACATGAATTAACAACGTACTTGTAATAGTTTACACACATATAAATATAATATAAAGTAAACACATTAAAATATACTCCAAAAAAAATAAGTTTATGTTAACGTATTGCATCATTTTTTTGTTCTAATTAGAATAAGACTTGTTATAGTCACATATAATTCACCAGTGTGTACACATTACATATCTTTCAATGGAAAAAAAATAAATTATTAATGAAGAAAAACTCCGTTATTGTTCTTTTCTTTCTGATAGCTTAATATAACCTAAATTACTTAAAACGCAATTACATTTTCACAGCTGAAAACACCTGACTTACAAAAACATCTTTTTTTAGGTTTTCGATTCCCTTCGGTGGGCTCGGCAGATAGCCCGATGTGGCTTTGCTATACAAAAACACACACATTTTTTTAGGTTTATTAAATAGTCTGTCTAAATATTTGTATTATCATCTTGATAAAATAATGTTATCATTTTTGAAAACTGTTTTTATTTACTGATTGTTTCAATTTTATATCAACAAATGAATTATCAACACCTATAGTTGGAAAGTGATTCATTATGATAAGCATAAACTCTTTGGATTTGCCCATCTCTTATTTCAGATGTTTTTATTAAAATAAGGTCGTTCTTAGCAATTTTAAAAGCTCATAACATTTTCAAGATGGCGATACTGACTTAAAAATATTACTAATTTGCTGGTTCGTGTCTTTTTCGGAAGCTCATTTATGTAGCATACTAGCAAGGTTTATTTGGACATTTAATTTAATGTGTGACAAACAAAAACTAAACGAATATACATTCGGCTGTGAGCTTGCGCGTTTGTGAAAGATATAAAGACTCATTTTCTGGAGGAACAATTATCAAATTATTTATAAAAAGTAAGGTTTTTCAAATAAAATTATTATTGCTTGAGTATCCTTTCATATCACAGAGTGATAGTTTAGATATATATTCTAAAACTTCTTTACGTAAACTACAAAAGTAATTAGTTGATATATTTTGAATAATTCTACTTCAAAAATCACATAGTAACATTAGCGTAAGTTTGATGGCTTTTGTACGTTTTGCTGTACTAACAACATTTTTATGGATTTTTCTTCTGTAACTAAAAATAAATGTAGGACTAAATCTAGACCTTTTGAGATAAAAGCTTTAATAAACTTGAAATGAATTTATTCCTCGTTTTGATCCACAAGCTTAATGCCAGAGATACTAAATCTAAAGAAATAAATATGTGATTTTCTTCTACTTTTTCGTTTTGCAGTTTTTCATAAAATTCAAAATAATTCTTAAGAATACTCGGAATGTGAGTTAAAAAATGTTTTAAGGATGAAAAACAACACAATTTCACGTGTTTATTTTTTTGAACACGTAATACAAAATATAAAATATTATTTTACATCATAAATTATAATATCATATTATAAAAGTTTTCTTTAAATACTAAAGGGCAAAATTAATAGCAGTGTAGTAAAGTTACTTTGAACTGTGTAACGGTTATAAACATGTCTAGAAATCAGAGAAAGTACAGTAATTTAAGAAGTATTTATAATTTAGTTCTTAAACATTATAAAAATAAACCATTTTTCAATAACAACAGGAGAAAGCATTGGTAACAGAAAGCTTTAATTTAAAAACAATGACAATATAAAAAGGTTGAACTAAAATAAGTCCAAGTATATCTTACAAGTTTCAACTAATATATTTTTGAACACATTCTAACGTATTTAATTTATATAAGGATTATATTTCATGTATGAGTATTTGAAAAAAACGTGTATTCATTTTGTATTGTACATTTTTAAAATGAATAATTGTACCTAAAAGTTTTTTACAGATTCTTTTTAAAATTACATTCTGCGGAGTGATCTTTGAAGCCACAAAAAAGTAGATCGTAAGAAGTCCAAAATCAATAAACAAAAGAAAGAAAATCTCAAAAATTACTGTGTTTAAATTCTTGTATTTACCGATGAAAAAGTATATGCTGTTTATAAAATAGTACATATATACTATTTTACAAACTGCTTCGTAAGTAACCAATACATCAGTATAAGTTATTTTCGGTGCCTGTCGTTTCGCTTTTCAGTAATACTTTTATGATGATTTTTGTTTCATCCTATCACATTAATCATGGCTTCTGAAGTAGCTGACACCATTGGTTTGTATATAACATAGTCCAAAAATGTACTAGAGAAACTTTTCAGTGGTCCTGTTTTAGTTTGAAAGTAGAAGGTTGCCAGAGGATAATATTATTTACTGGAGGAGATTAAAACGGAAGGATTAAGTTATCGTTTACCCACAGCTTGTGTAGAGAGTTAACAGTAATATAAACGTGTTTCGTGAGATTTCTTCCTCAGGTAATAAAGAAACAAAAATTAGTTCAATCTTTACGAAATATTCGCTGATGAATGATTTACTGAACAGTAAAATAAAGCTGTTATAATTATACTTATTGTATCAATATGATTATAAAACATACAAAATTAATTAAATAAAGTATTAGCTCTGCCCTTTACTTGTAACAAACCAGCGTATAATGCTATAAAGGTGTGTGTTTTATATAGAAAAGGCACAGCGGCTAATTTGCTATGTCCACCGATAGTAGTCGAACCCCTGATGTTAGCGTTGTAAATTCGTAGACTTACCGCTGTACGAGCGTGGGATAATGGTGTAAGTTAGTACATTTACTCATGTTATTTAGATATGTTAATACTGTGTTGTGCCCATGAATATAACATAATAACAGTTAATTAATATATTATGCTATACACAGATAATTACACACACAATTTCATTTAATTGAATCAATATTTAATTGTGCACAAAAGATATCAATGTTGTTTTTTGAACAAAGTGTGTTCATAAATAAAATTATTTGAATTTGTGTTATGTTGTGCACAAACATATCCTAGCTAATAATAATATATATTCTCGTGTAAAATGATAAATATAATATGTTAATTGAGTGTATAAAGGTCTAAACTAACTCGTCACTACAACCAGAGTTGAACAACAGAAATAAAATAATAACAAAAACAGATTTATTCTATTTTGACAGCCACTAAAATCTAAAGTGTGACTTTTGGAACAATTGAAATACAAAGTTGATAACTTACCAAAATACGGTTTAAAATTAAAGTTAATGAACAATATAACGTAAATCAAGGCTAATAAATATTTCAATAAATAAATAAACCAATGAATCAGAAATAAATAACTAGACAAATAAAGCAAACAGTTAGAGAAAAAGACAATATTTCTTATTTCAACTACAAGATAACTAATAACATCGAATTACAATCAGCAATGACACTATACAGCTGTATATCGTGAAGTAGCTTGTATCTGTAACAGATATACTGTTTAAATTCATTTTAATTTAGACGATTGATATATATTTTAAAATGCATGTAACTTATACTGTTAAATCTGTATTGCGAAATTCCCGCCTATTTACTCAAGTTGAAGAATATTCTTGATCGTAATAATCAACAATATGTGTTTTACGAAAACACCAGCGTGTATTCAAATATTGTTGGCAACTGAACTGTCTAGGACTTCGACTTAACGCTTATAATAGATAACCAATGTAAAGCGGAGAGACAGTTTTATATAGCGTTAAATTTCTACAGTTAGTATAATATAAACCTCAGAAGCTATAACTGCGATAAATGATTACTAATCGGGAACTACAGACATCTGGCTTGGAGCGTTTATAGATTTTGAACATTACAAACCACTTAACTTCAGAGAATTAATTTCGAATGTTAGCATTTCTACGAAGACATTAAATATCCTATTCGGTAAAAAGCTTGTAAGCGGCGTGAAGCCACTTAGCATTATACGAGGGCTGTTCAAAAAATACGCGGCCTGACGTCATAAAACAAAGTGTACTTTATTTAGAAGTTACAGGTCTGAGACCCCTTCAAAGTACTCTCCTCCCCAACGCACACACTTATCCCAACAGTGTTTCCACTTGTTGAAACAGTCCTGGTACGCTTCTTTTGTAATGTCCTCCAGCTCCTTCGTCGCATTTGCCTTAATCTCGGGAATCGTCTCAAATCTTCTTCCTTTCAAGGGTCTTTTGAGTTTGGGGAACAAGAAAAAATCGCAAGGAGCAAGGTCAGGTGAGTAGGGGTGAGTGGGGAAGAACAGTGATCGAGTGTTTGGCCAAAAACTCACGAGTTCTGAGGCACACATTTCGCAGCAACGCGGTGCATCTTCAATTTTTCGGTCAAAATCTCGTAACAAGATCCAACTGATATCCCACACTCTTCAGCAAGCTTCCTGACAGTCAGACGTCGAGTTGCCCGCACCAGGGTGTTGATTTTGTCGACGTGTGGGTCGTCAGTTGACGTGGAAGGACGTCCAGGACGCTCATCATCTTCAATGGACTGTCGACCATCCTTAAAACGTTCATGCCACTTGAAACATGCCGTACGCTTCATAGCAACGTCACCGTAAGCCGTGTTAAGCATAGCAAAAGTTTCAGTCGCAGATTTTCCAAGTTTAACACAAAATTTCAGAGCAAGTCTTTGCTCCTTCAGGTCATTCATTCTGAAATCCGCCAAACGAAAAAATCGCACTTCACTTAAAACCGCGTAGCTAATACACAAATGAAGATATCTGCAATCGGGAAATGGCGTCGTAATCAGCTGATCTGTGCGAACCTAGCGACACCAAGCGGATTCCTCTGGAACCAACTGGAGCCGCGCAATTCAAACAGTCCGCGTATTTTTTGAACAGACCTCGTATAGCCAACTAGTTAAATCAAAGTGTAACTATATCAACTCAGAATTAATTTACTCATCATGGAACGTCGACAAAATTTCAGTTCCAAACCAGATGCAAGACTGAATATTGTTTATAAGTTTGTAACTTTTTTCTGTATAAACCATTATTTATAATAAATCTTTGTAATAACTGTTATCAAAAATTGCGATTGTTGTTTGCGTTAAGAAAGAAAATTGTGTTTATAAATTTAATACATCTCTACATTCAATTAACTTCTAAATCCAAGTTACAATGTGATTCAGTTTTAGGCTATTTTTGTTCGTAATGCTTAACATACTAAATATGATGCTCGTCCGAGATAGATTATAATCCAAACATATCTTTATGTAGGGTTTTTTATTCTATTGTTATATCACGAGATGACAAATCAGGTGATCGTCATTTACATAGCCTTGTACAACATTAATGACATCTGTACGTCACTTCCGCCGTGCATGTAGAATATTCTAAATAAATGTGATAATCTAGAAGGTGATTCAGCGTTTCAAATGTAACTTAAAATTAATAGATATATCAAACGATATTAGAAGTAACAAATAAACGCTGAAAAAAATCATAACCAAATAAAAACAGAATTTGTTGTCTCACAAGCGAATTTTCATATCTGTTATTTAAAGATAATATTAGATTTTCTTTCTTTTTCACAAAAATTCTTTGATCGGTCGTACTCTGTATTGCAGGCTGCAGTTACACCTATTCAAGGCTCATCAGTACTGCTTGGGATAGCAAACTAAAGAAATACGGTACGTTTTCTTATAAGGGCTCTGTGTACTTAATATTTATAGGTTTTTATAGTATTTTAATTCATCACCTGTAGGTACTTTGTATGACGCACCTCGATTGAATTAAAGCCATTATATCTCTCAAGAGTAGGAATTCATGAGTGTTTTTATCTAAAAATGTTTCGAATAATTAATTCAAATATTTAATGTTATAATTACAACTTCAATATGCAACAGATGCTCAATTTCAAAACGTTGTAAGTTCATAATATTATAATTTGTCTTTGAAATGTGAGAAGCGTTGCTGTTGATAACAAACGGTTTTGTTTGAACCTTCCAACGTAAAAAAAAAAAAAAGAGATACGGAAAAAAATGAAGTAACTTATGACTATATGCCAAAGTTATAATCGGGATTTGCTTGTATATTGAAACGTTGAATGGTGATATTTCAAACTTATACTCATTAGATAGTTCCGAACTTTATCGCAGGTGAAAAAGACGTGCGAGCTACCTTTGAATGAGAGCTTCAGAAAAAAAAATCTTTATGGTGTTCATAAAAATTCTATTACCAAGTATGAGGTAAAAGATTGCCAGTCTTCAGCTTTATATCAATGAGATTACTCTCTGAACTATAATAATAACAAAACACTAAAAATATATTATATATCGTGCCCACATTCCAATCAAAGAATGTTTTCGCCTGTGTTTCAGTAACACAGTCCATTCTGAGATCTATACTAGTTTGGTTTGTCTCAGTAGCACAGTCCATTCTGAGTTCTTTACTAGTTTGGTTTGTCTTTTATTGCCTATCTTTATTTTTCCTCATGTTTATGTGGTGTTATGTTTAAGTTGACTATACAATGAATATAAGGATAAAATAAGAAGATAAACATGTTTTAATGCAATGGTTTCGCCCTCAAGTAGTCGCTCAAGTACCTAATTTTTACGCTTTATTATGAACAGCCTAAAGAGGTGAGAACATAAGTTGTTATAGAGATAAGTACGATAATGTGATGGTAATCGGTAACTCAGATGTTCCAAGTAATTCTGTTTCTTTCTAATAAATTATTTATAAAAGGCTTGATGCTGAATAAGATTACGCCGTAAGAAAAATAAATATGTTGTATCTTAAGTCATAATTATAATAATACTTAACAACGTATACTTTCAGGTAAAACGTAAATAGTGGGGCCACCGTGATACGTAGTATCGCCCTGCGTTGTTTCGTTATTAGTGTTCACCAATGTACCAACCACGTTGCTTTGTTTTGATACTAGAGCGTTCCAAAGTCGTTGACTAGTTTTCCAGTTGTGGTACTTACCAATCACTACCAATATTTTTGAAACAATATCTATCGCTTTGTTTCCTTACTAGAATGTTAACCCTTTCTGCCAGGGCACGAGTTGCTTTCAAAATTTAATTAAACTACTTTTTGTTTATGTTATACCAATTAGTACTGTATAAAATCGTAGCTAAAAATCCATATTTTAGTGATATATAAGTCTTAAGTTCGTAATTTTATAAGACAATATTTAAAAATCCTGAATATCTTCATGTGTGAAAAATTTGACTTTTTTTCTCTCTGAACATCCCTTCCTGGATTTATTCACCACATTTCCAATACGTACAAAATATAACGTAAACTACCTACTATAATATTACCATCGCTCAGGCAGAGCATAATATTATTCGCCTTCAATCCTGTGTGGTTACAAATTTCGTTTCCATGTGAAAAGATATTTAGTGGTCGTTCGATGTGACCGAGTCCATGTCACACCTATTGACCTCATACAAGCTTTACAAACAATACAGTACTTGTAAATATTAAATATATACAATGTTTAGTCCTTAAATGTTCTTGGCCTCCAGAACATTTATAACGCTAAAAACCAGGTTTCGATACCCGTGATGGGCAGAGCACAGATAGCCCATTGTGTAGCTTTGTGCTTAATTCAAAACAACAACATTCTAAATGTTCTTACACAGATGTTTTGTATAGTAAACTGTAGTTAACAAAGCCGTATTACACCATTTAAAAAGGTTATTCAGTAGTGGACTGAAATGTTTAAGGCATGCATTCCCTCAAATATGTGTAAAAGTTTGTGTTGCTTAATGTCGTTGCAAACCTCCGTCCCACTTTCCAGGAACGCATCCTAGCATATAATGGGGATCTCCCCTTTGTATACAAATTGAAGTACCAAAGAATCGAGAGAGTAGGTTATTCGTTAATGTATTCTCCACGAACACTATTCTCAGACGTGTGGCTAGAAAAGTAAATAAATCGTTTTTAGTTGAAAGCAAATCTACCAAGATGACCACTAGTAAAAAAAAAAAAAAAAAAAAGCAAAAATCTTTGCAGGTGGCCTAAAAAAGTAAGAATTGTGTTTTGTATAACATGTTGAAGAATTGATTGGAATCATGTGACAAAATTTTCTATTCTATTTTACCACTAAAAACTAGTTTGAAAGAACTGTGAAATACTGCTGTGAAACTAAATTCATAGATTTTATAATACCTCGATGACTTCCTGTAATTTAGTAAAACGTTTTGATGGATTTATAGATGTGACGTTTAAACATTATTTTGTGTATTTTTTATAATAGCACTTAAGGTATTTTAAGTTATTTCTTGTTATTGATTTCAGATAACTTAGGATGGCTAATCAGAAGTGTCAAGATGCTTTAATGTTAGAATTCATTTTGTTTTAATGTGATATAAAAATTAACGATGTAATTTTATTCATTGAAAGTAAAAACATTCAAAGGGTTTTAATGATTTAGTAACAATATTGAATGTTTCTGCAACCGATAGAGATTTGCTATTTTAAGCCATTAGTGAATAAAGTGCCTGTATTGGTCAATAAAATATTTTCTTAAAATTTCAGTGCTGAATTTTCGATGAAGGCTAGTAAATATACCAATAGGTGTTAATTTTCTACTCTGTTAATCTTGCTATAGTTCTAGGTGGCAAAATTATGCACTAAAATATTCAAACGTATTTCAACAAAATATTATTATTTAGTTTTCTTTGTGTATACAGCTTATTCTTAAACAGATAATTCAAAATTTTATTTTTTATCTTTGGTCAATTTTATGATACGTGGTTTTGCTTGCTTTAGAGATATTTCCCCAAATTCTCACCTACTTTAAACCAAAACTCTAATTTGTTCAAGGTTGGTTATACGAATACCATACAATGGATAATGTAAATTTAGACCATCGTTAAATTAGAGATCCTGGATAAGAAATTTCATTGCCATTCTTGTAACGCAACTACGCTCTCATAGTGCTGATGGCGAAACACGAATCCTAATATTCGTAGTCCAGCATGCTAACCATAGGTCATGTCCTGACTCAAAGATAATTGATAAAGTATCCATTACATACTTTCATGTATAAATAAGTGTCTGAAGGAACTGACATAATTCCAATACGTAATGGCTGAGAGCCTCTTTTGGTCAGATTTTAACAATAAATGAATGCAGTATCGTCAGTTGAATCTGCCAAAGCTTTCTGAAACAACTCACAGCCAGAAATAAATTTTAAGAGAAAAATTTAGAATATATACTACGTATTTTTTAAAAGCGGAATTGCGATAAGATTTTGCTTTGAAGTTACTTTTAGTTTATTTTTAAGAGTTGGACTCATTTCATGACAATTCTGCTTAAATGACATGATGGTTAGCTTTTGTTACGTTATAGCATAGAAAAAAAAACAGAAGAGGGTTACGTGACTATACCATGAATCTCAATGGAACTAGTACCTACAGTCCCACTGAAACCTAAGAACAAACCATAACTAGTTAATATCTGATATTATTAATTATAATTTTTAAACGATACAAATAGCTGAGGTTCTACAAATTTGATATTCCCAAAAATATGTACGTTTAGTTAGCTAGTGAAGAAATGTAAGCACTCTCCATGTTGTGAATAAGATACCGACGATTAAGAATGATGAAAAACAACTGATGGAATAAACAGTCTCGACGAGGAAACAAACTTATTCCATGAAATATTTCAGATAAAACAGCAAGAGTTCTATAAATATGTAAGATATATGTGTATAAATAATACTAAACTGGAGTATTTATTTATTTATATTACTGGAATATTACCGTAGTAATTAAAACATTATGAGTAAGTTTTTTCTAACTTTTTACGCTCATAGATTTGACATTTTAAAGCTTTTCGTCTTAATCTTGTTGGGTACTCGCTACAGTAATTGTAAGAAATATACCCTGTGCAACGGGATTTGTTTTTGTTTTTTAATGGAAGAGTACACTATGTACAGAGTTTGTCATTGCAAGAAAATTCAGAGTCTAAAATAAAGTAATTAGTGTCCCCTTATTTCAAGGTTAACACACCTCAAACCTTAATCATGGCTAGTCACTTCTTAAACCTATATCGGAGTTGTAAATCAAACAATTTTACTATAACAACAGAAGTTGAGTTATTCGTTCAAACCACGTACGATATTTCTGTTAGAGATTATTAGATCTTAAGTGTGTGAAATAATACAAAATTAAGTTTGTAGTTAAGCATAAGGCTACATAAAGGGGTATCTTATGTTTGTTTGTTTGTTTGTTTTGGAATTTCGCACAAAGCTACTCGAGGGCTATCTGGGCTAGCCGTCCCTAATTTAGCAGTGTAAGACTAGAGGGAAGGCAGCTAGTCATCACCACCCACCGCCAACTCTTGGGCTACTCTTTTACCAGCGAATAGTGGGATTGACCGTCACATTATAACGCCCCCACGGCTGGGAGGGCGAGCATGTTTGGCGCGACTCGGGCGCGAACCTGCGACCCTCAGATTACGAAGCGCACGCCTTAACGGGCTAGGCCATGCCAGGCCCAGGTATCTTATGTTTTGCCTACCATTAGTATCGAAACTCAGTTTCTAGCATAAGTCAGTAGTATGACGAATTTACTATTGCACATTTATTTTAACATCGACGCTTGTTTCAGTTAAATATCCAATTTGAAATACTTTTAACTTATGCTATTAAATGTATATTGCCAAATTCCTACCTATTCACTGAAGTTATATAAGATTCTCTAGTGTAAGAATTAATAATAAAAGTGGGCGCTTAAACACTAGTGTATCGTCAGTATTCTTGTTCAGACTTATATTTCTAAAAACTCTTTACGTCTATAGAATTATTCAACGCGACGCGTCAAGAGACAGTATATATTACTGGTTAGCTGCAGTTGGTATACTATAAGCCTCGGAAGTTGTATCTGCGATTAATGCTAATTAATCGGGAACTTTAGATATATTGCTCAGTAACGCTTATAGATTTCAAATATTACAAACCATTTAACTTCAATGTTTTTATGAAAACAATATACAACTTCATCAGTGGAATATTGGACGAAAAATGCAGAACTGGCTAACTCCCCCGTAAGCGAATTGAACCTTATGAATTCAATATTAATTCGGTTATCGTGAACCTTCTATAAGATATATAATTCCAGACCAGATATGAGACTCAATATTGTTTGTAAGTTTGTAAAAACCTCTGTATATAAATCATTATTTGTAAAATGTATCTGTAAAGTCGTTATTATAAATTGTATTATTGCTTATATGTTGAAACATATTTGTATTAAGAAAGAAAAAACTGTATCAATCATGTTGTAAAATATCAAAAATTGGGTACATACCAACAATTAACTAACTCCTAAATCTAAATTACAATTTAATTGAGTTTTAGACTAAATTTAACTGTAATACGTAGTAAGACTGGGGGAGAGGAGAGATATTACAAAAAAAAAGGAATATGTGAAATTCCTTTACTAATGTAGTTTGCCGGGTCATAATTTTATACCAAAGTGTTAACTTCATAATATCTTGGATTTCACATTTTTCAGAATTTTCTATCAATACACTGAATAGGCGGAAAACTATTTTTTTGAATGCCAGGATATTTTCTGTTTTAAGAGTTCATTTAAGTAATGTCTTGCATTCTTTTTCTGAATGCGTAGTTACACATATTGTTTCAGACTACTTTTAAGTCAGAGAAGTTAAACTTATATAAATGATGACACAGTATGTTGCATTACTTATTGTGCTTTTATCGAGTTAGTATGAAGTATAATATTTTTTGATACCATCGAAATAATTACACTCGCTTTCTGAATTGTTTGTAAACTACTACTTAGTGAGATCTTATTTGTCTTAATGGATTTTATAGCACTAAGGAAGCCAGTATTTAATTTAAACTTTAAAATACAAAATATTTCCAGTAGCCCACCAAATTTTTATTTCAAATATAGTGTAATTGAAATTTCAAGAGAAAATCGTCTACTGTAAAGGTAATCTATAATGTAGATTTGACTTAAAAATCCGTGAACATTACCCACGCCCAATTTTATCAACCAGTTCAGGAACTGAAAATATAAAAGATGTTCTTGAATGTTATGAAACATACCTCAGTTTTTTGTTTGTTTCTTTTTTAATTTCGCGCAAAGCTACTCAAGGGCTATCTTCACTAGCCGTCCCTAATTTATCAGCGTAAGACTAGAGGGAAGGCAGCTACTAATCACCACCCACCGCCAACTCTTGGGCTAATCATTTACCAACGAATAGTGGGATTGACCGTCACATTATAACGCCCCCACAGCTGAAAGGGCGAGTATGTTTAGTGTGACGCGGATTCGAACCCGCGACCCTCGAACTGCCAGTGAAGTGCCTATCCACCTGGCCATGTCGGGCCTTCATAACGTAAGTATAACGTTAGTTTTATCTGCTGCTCGAATAGTGGTTATATTGTACAACGTCACCTCTTTTAAAGCAAATACTAATAATATCTGTCTTGACTGATAGCAAGTAGGATCCAGGATGTCGATAAGTTTAAATAGTTCTTTTATACTTCATTATTTTTGGATTTGGTTCACTATCCTAAGCTTGTATATAATATTGTCGTGATGATATCTTTAGACATTACCTAGGGAAAGGAACACTTAGCTTTCACTTCTTCTTTAGACAAGTGGTAGATGTTTGAGCTTTTTTATGCCCAAACATGTAATGAAAAAAGTTTTGTTTAACTTGTAGCCACCAGCTAAAATTGATTTTCTTTCAGGCTTACGTTTTCTGACGCCTAATTTTATTGTATGTTTGGAGTGTTAACTCTTCACTGTTTCAATATACTAACAAACCCTGAATGTAACCAACATGTATGGATATGTTTTAGTTTATTTATCGTGTGTCTGTGTTTATTTTGACTGTGGGCATTCGATTAAAGTTCCTGTAATTCCTCTAATTTATCAAAATTTTGGAGATAACTAAAGATATTTGAAGGGCTGATATTTGTTTGCTTGTTTTTAAATTTCGTGCCAAGCTACAAGAGAACTGTCTGCACCGTCCCTCCCTAATTCAGCAGTCTAAGACAACACAGACGACAGCTATTTAACACTACCTACTGCCAAGACTTGGAGTACTCTTTCACTAAAGAATAATAGGATTAACCATAACTTTCTAACGTCCCCACGGCTGAAAATGCCAACATGTTTGGAGTGACAGGGATTCGAACCCGTGAGTTTCAGACTGCGAGTTGATCACCTAACTAAAGGACTAGCATACCTTGTTTCAACAACACTTGCTTGTTTACTCTTACAGCTTATTTTTTATATTCAACAAGTCTATCATAAGTAAATATTTTTTTAAGACTCGACATTTTTTTTTTAAACAAACAGTGTTTGTATCGAGTTGGGTACATGTTTGAAGTTATCGTCGTTTTATACAGAAAATGTTATTTACCATGATCACGATATCTTAGTAACTAATATTATCAGCGAAGGTTTCTTCATTTTCAGTTATAAAATAGAACGTCTGTTTTACGAAAAATCCTAAAACGGTTATAACTACAAGGTAACACTTCAGTCAGCTTTTACGCATTATCCCGGATGAGTCTGAATTATTTTGTTACGCATGTTAACATGTTACGATTTCAAATAGCCTGAAAACAAGTTAAGTTGTAATTCAAACTTAGAAATTAACTAATTGTCGATATGTATCAAATTTATAATATTTGTCAACAAGATTGATACACACAATTTTATTTCTTAAAACAAATACTTTAATAAACAAAAAAACAATAAAATTTATAATAACGGTTATTACAAATGATAATTTATATACAAAAGTTTTACAAGCTTGCAAACAATACTGAGCTGTCTATCTGGTCTGGAACTGAATATTTTATCGACGATTAACAATGAGCGAATTAATTCTATATTGATACACAGGTACAATTCACTTGAGGGGAAGCTATTTAGCTCTATTCCTGACTGGCCTCACGCGACTGACAAACTAACACTTCACCAAGGAAAATATCTAATATCCTCGCAGAAATAATAACTTCTGAAGTTAATTCTCTGATATTGAATTGTTTGTAATGTTCGAAATCTTTAAACGTTTCTAGTCAAATATATGTAGTTTTCCGATTAATAATTGTTTATCATACTTATAGCTTCCAAAGTTTATTGTATACTAACTTTAGCAAGCCAACAATATTTCTACTGTCTTTTCGCGCGTCGGTTTTTAAACTTCAAGGCGAGGTTCTCGAAAGTTCAATAATGGCAAGCAATGATATATTATACATACACGTATTACATAACTGATTCTTACACTCGAGGATATTCTACAAATTTAGAGAATAGGCAGGACTCTTGCAATACACATTTAAAAGATACATGTATTTGCAAGTATATATATTTAACTAAAACAAACATCAATATTAAAATGAATTTTATATTTTTACGTCCGTTACAGAGCTTTTACTGTCAATGATGAAACCTAACAATAAAAAAAATCCTACATTATATTTAGATAGATAGCGAAGGGTACACTTAGCATTGAAAATAATTAAGAAATTAAATTTTTCCAAAAGTTTTCATTGCTCTAATCAGAATCTGATTACAGTGATAAATCCCGAAAATGTAAAAGATATATATTTGTTATTTTAACTCAAAAACAAACCGTAACAAAAACAAATTAAACCATAAACACTGCATCGACTGAAAATATCCCAGGGTACAAGTTACAATGTGGGATTATATAATGTAGCCAAGATTTTGGAGGTGACTGCGGAAGTGAGACTGACATTGAGATCGTATTAAATAAATATGAAGAAATAAAATTATTTTACTAGTTAACTTCATTAAAATGTAATTATTTTCACTTATATATCTAGAGAAAGAGAGATAGAAAGAGACAAAAAGAGAGAGAATGATACATCTACGAGATTTTACAATGTGTACTTTCAACTAAAGAGTTAATTCATTGTTATTATAATACACTACTATTTAAAAATACAAGAAAGTAAATAAGTTATGCCGTGTACCAGTGTTTCGTATTTGCTTTAAAGAGAGATGTACACATTGATCTGATGTTCTGGGAAATTTATCAATGAATAAATGTGAAACAAAGTTCCAAATGTACGGTCTTAGTCCTCAGCCAAGTTGTTTACTCGTTGTTTGATTGTTGTTTTTTGGTTTCCATCTAATCCCATACAGCTTTGATAATATTCATATCAGTACTTATTAATTCATGGCAGCAAATATTCCATCGGCCTCTTTTCTTTTATTTAATTATTTCAACAAATCTGCTGAGTGATTAGGATCGTTGTCTGGCTTCAAACTGAATGCCAGTCTTAAGGTTTGTTTCTAAAGGAAAAGAATGATGCACAATAATCTGCTTTTATTTGTGGATATAAAATATCATTGGCTGAGGAACAGCCTACGTTTATATTGGTCCTCTAGCATGTTTCATTGTAGATGTCCTTTGACTATAACATCGTTAATCTCTTGACCATAAAAAATATTATTACACGTTACTAAAAAACATAAATATGTATTGCACTAATTATTCTGTAAATATAACCTTCCTCAGATTTGCTTTGAAGCCTTGTGTCCATTTCACCCTTCTGGTTTGATTATCTGCCCTCCGCAGTTGTTTTGGAGTAGTTGCATTTCCACTGAGGCTACTTGTGATGATATATATCTTACTGTCGCGTGTTTTTTGTGGAGGTAAATAAGCATATGTAGTTATAGCTATGTCATCTCTAATGGATTGTCTTGTATTATAATGTGTTACTTTATATCAGTTTTGGAGAGTCTGAACTTTTATGTCGATCACTTCTGTAATCAGCAGTACTAGTTTTACGGACTATCTTTAGAGTTTAGTTTCGGTTCGTATTGTAACATGAAAGTTATCGCATCTTCTAATAGCCACCAGTGCATCTATCATACTACTGCTGGGAATGGTATGACTATCTTTGATAACTCTTGTATATCTGTGTTACGTATTTGATTAGTTGGATAAGAGTCACTCGCAATATTAAGTATGAATACGTTACTGTACACTGGTATAGTTAATCTCATAATATTAACATTTTTTATACCCATCTTGTTCATTTTTACCATAATGTCTTCATATATATATGTATTATTAAAGGTAATAATAGTAGTCTCTGATATAATTACCCACTGTAATTGCTTATAGTGCATGGTTTTTATTACATATTTTTCACACAAGTATGATTTTTTATGCTTAGAAAAATTTCTTTTCTAAGGTATACAACTGTTTAACTTTGTATGAGGACGTTAGTTTTACAAAAATAGCAGTTTAATAGTAATATTGCCAGTTTAATTATTTTTTGTGTGCTTCAACGGGAGATATCATGTAGCAGAAAATTTACTGAATCGATTAGGATTTCTATTGAATATTTTATTCAGATACGTTATTTTTCAAAAGATAATTTACTACTAATAAATAGCTTGTGCATATGGGTATATCGGAATAAATACAAGATTACTACCCCAAACACAGAATTTTCTGACCGATGCAGATGAATATTTTAAACTCGCACATCCACTGGACTCTTACGAGTTGAGACTTTCACGTTGCAATCGACTTCTCAAAACGCACCGCACTTCAAGGTAGCTCTTCCAACTACGCAGTTGTAGTTAGTCTATGGTGGAATTTCCGATCCATTGTGTTTCCTTTAGGCTCGCATGCAAGTGCACCGGTTCATGCAACTTGAAAATCGAGTCTAGTTCACTGAAACGATCTTCGCTGTTCCATTTACTCTCAGGTTTCCATTGTGATTTCTATGTGTTAAAACATCTATTAGTCAACCTAATGTGTCGATTAAGTTAAGTTATTCTGTTAGATTTTATTTTACATATAAAAATTATAGTTAAGTTAAATTCTGATTCCAAGTAAACATTTTACTATAGAACATTTCAAAAAATAAATATTTCCACTTATTTGAGTTAGATTGTTTTTAAATATGACGGCGAAGTCAAGTTTGTCCAGATTTTTTTTTAAAAAAACGATGCTATTACGAGTTTCAAATCAGCTTAAGCATTTTGTATTCACTTTTCACTTTAGTATTAGGTTGAGGATTAATTCGTGAGCGTTTTTAAATAATTTCATTCAAGCATTACATGCAAGACTATACAATACTTCAATGCATGAACACATTACACCCAAAACATTTATTATGATACTTTATTTCATGTAATACCTAGGTATATAGTATGCATTGTTTTAAACGTCGAAAATGCTCGATTTTGTCCACTTGACATTCCATTTAATGAGCTGAAAATGAAATCAAAAATTAAAGACATATGAAAATCAAACACACCATCTATTAGAGCAAAAAATTATCTACCAAATGACATGAAATATTTTGCGAAAGCGTTTCATTTATGAATATATTTTGTTAACTTGAAAAAACGCTCACGAATTATTCCTCAACCCGATAGTTTTTTGAAATATTTAGAATTTTATACATATAGATACACTTCTAAAGCAATAGTCATTGTTGTTATTGTTTTTAATTAAATATAAAGCTACACAATGAGCTATCTGTGCTCTACCCACCACAGGCATCGAAACCCGGATTTTAGCGTTGTAAGTCCGCAAACATACCGCTGAGCCACTGGGAGGGCAGCAATAGTCAAAACAGACTGCGCAAACATTACATTAATGTAGCGTTAAATAAAGTACTTAAAGACAAGCAAACTCTCAGTGGCACAGAGGTATGTCTACGGACTTATCTGTGCTCTGCCCAACAGAGTATAGCCTTTTGTGTAATTTAGTGCTTAGTATATAACAATAACGATATAGACGAGGACAATGATGTAACAAAATTTAGTGATTGTTGTGTTCTTTGCGATGCAGTTTATTTTTGATCTATACTCAGAAAATTCTCGTATTTCGTTTATTTACTAATTAATTAAATCACCAAAAAATTGAACTTGAGGGCATTTATCTAAAGTTCTAGGTTCTATCCCTACAGTGGACACAGCGCAGATAACACATTGCATAGCTTTGTGCTCAAACAAACAAAAATATTGTGATGATAAGTAGTTGTAATCATTTATATAAATCTTTATCACTTAAGTTATTATACATATTTATCTATATATTGCGAGCATTTTCCAATGTTCGGTGATGCTTTTAGTTGTAGCTGTTTAATATTAACTACTAATATCATTTGTTAATTATGATTAACAGTATAAGCCCTGAAGATATTATTAGTTTTAATAACTACTAAGTGTGAATATTATTATTATTCGTGATTTATTTGTAAATATAGTTAACAGTACTGACTGTGACGCCCCTATTGCTTAAAAGTAAGCTTACGGGGATATCATGCCTTCCCTGTAGTCTTACACTGCTAAATTAGGAATGACTAGCGCAGATAGCCCTCGTGTAGCTTTGCACGAAATTAAAAAAACAAACAAATCTACGATTAGGCTCAAAAAGCTCGTTTTCAAAATTAGTCAGTTGTACAATCGGGAGATCCTACTCTAACTAAATGCAGGCATAATTAATATCATTTTTAAGACTATCAACCAATTGTTAGGATCCTTCAAAGCTGGTGCTATAAATTACCAACTAGATTACTGATAGGACTTTTATCTGACTTTTTCATATCATTTATATATCCAACATCGGTTTCTTTTCCCTCTAAATACTTTTGAATCAGAAATTGGACCATTGCTCTGCTGATATGTAAAGCCAAAATCAAGCAACTGCCATCAAGACCTTGAAATATTGGTCTTTCTTTCTAATGTCACTAATACTGACATTATATCCTATTTCTATAGCAGAGTGAAACATCGACAATTTTGAAGTAATAGATTAGAAAAGAGACAGATGGTCAACAACCACAATCTATTTGGTTGCTGTGGTCAGACTGAAGACTGAGGATTTGGACATTATTCTTACAAAGGCTAGAAATAGCAGAGCGTGATATTTTGTTTGGGGAGGGATAAGATGACTCGGCCCAAGGAGGCTCTGCTAACTAGTGGACAGTGCTTGAACTGTGCTTGGTTTTGGGTATAACAATTTTACGTGTAATCGCTTTTGGATGACTATCGTAACTCAAAGCATATCATGTATTTCTGAAGATCTTTTAAATCGGCTCTATATTAAAATTCTTTGATTACATTAACCTCCCACCCAGGTCACTGATTTTTTAACGTTCATTCTTCTCATTTGTTTGTTTTGAATTTCGCGCAAAGCTACACAAGGGCTATCTGCACTAACCGCCCCTAATTTAGCAGTGTAACACTAGAGGAAAGGTAGCTAATCATCACCACCCAAAGCATTCTTTTAGGCTATTCTTTTACCAACGAGTAGGTGGATTGAGCGTCACAATATAACATACCCACAGCTAAAAGGACGAGCATGTTTGATGTGAAGGAAATTCGAACCCGTAATCCTGAGATTGCGAGTCGAGCGCCCTAAACACCTGGCCATGTTTGGTCTTCTTATCAAGTGACTTCGATTTTGCATGAAAACGCTTTAAACTATTTTGAGCAGGAATATTCTAAACGTCCTCCACTGTCTCAGCGTTATGTCTGCGGACTCACAACGCTAAAAACCGGCTTTTCATACTCGTGTTAGTCTATTGTGTAACTTTGTGCTTAATTCCAAACAACAGCAACATTATTCTAAACATTATAGTTTTGAAAATATACTGTTTATTTGTTATTGTTTGATTCTAAATTTTTATTTTTTCGTGTTTTAGTGAAGTTGAAAGTTTATTGGTCATTCCTTGCGATCATCCCAATTCAAACATTTTTATTTATAAAATAATTTGAACCAAATGCAAACATAAGGAGTATTGCTATAGCAATAAGTACTAAACGATCAAGTAGTAAACTTAAACTACATTTAAAGGTACTCTGCACTTGCTTTTCAATTATATCGTCATGAAGGAATCGGAGTGAACAATTATTTGAACTGGAATGACAATAGAATGTATGTATTCACAGAAAAGTATTGACAAAAGTGCTACCAATCTCGAAGTATTTTATAGGGAAATTGGTATTTATTCTTAAGACAGGTATCGTGAATGTACACATCTACCTATCTGTTAATTATGCATTATCAGGTATATATTGAATACGGAAATAATAGTTTAAGAACACTTAAATTTAAAATTTCTGTAACCTTCACTTTCATAAAAGGAATGTATTCAGAATGTATTTCCTAGACGAGTATCACATTAAATAATTAGATTTAAGTCTAGTGAGGAAATACTAATTTGGGTTAACTCGCAGTGTAATTTTATAAAGTATTTAAGGGACAAGAATTATATTTAAATAATTAAGACACATAAAGAAATATTCGATTTAATTTGAGGTGTGATTGTATAACGTGTTTCAGGTACGAGTGTTATATTAACAATGTTAAGCCTGATGAGAAAATTGTATTCAGGCTTAACTTGTGTGGTTGTATAACGTGTTTCAGGTACGAGCGTTATACTAACAATGTTAAGCCTGATGAGAAAATTTTATTCAGGCTTAACTTGTGTGATTGTATAACGTGTTTCCGGTAAGAGCGTTATACTAACAATGTTAAGCCTGATGAGAAAATTTTATTCAGGCTTAACTTGTGTGGTTGTATAACGTGTTTCAGGTACGAGCGTTATACTAACAATGTTAAGCCTGATGAGAAAATTTTATTCAGGCTTAACTTGTGTGATTGTATAACGTGTTTCCGGTAAGAGCGTTATACTAACAATGTTAAGCCTGATGAGAAAATTTTATTCAGGCTTAGCTTGTGTGATTGTATAACGTGTTTCCGGTAAGAGCGTTATACTAACAATGTTAAGCCTGATGAGAAAATTTTATTCAGGCTTAACTTGTGCGCTATATTAAGATAGAGGTTTAATTTGAAGAGTGATTGCATAAGTAAAAGAACGCTTCAAACATAACAAACTGAGGGCTAGTGATGTCGAGAAAACTCATTATTAGAGAAAAATATGTGTAAAAACGGCTTGTTTGGGTTGAGAAAATATTTTACGTAGAGGAGCGAACAACGTTTCGATCTTCTTCGGGCATCTTCAGGTTCATGGACGTTTACTGATAACGATATATAGTTTAGTAATTATAAAGAGTAAAGTATTTTTGATGAATTTTCTTATTTTTTTTTTATTTTCATATACCAGGTTGATTATAGTTCATTAATTATTAGATACTGTTGCAGTTCTTGTCGTGTGTTTTGTTTGAACCAAACTGACATGTAATTTTGTCTTCTGTCGTGTGTATGAGTGTCACTGTAATGTACATATGTTTCATGTTTATTTTTATAAAATAGAATACTATTAAAATAGTGAAAGAATTAAAGATAGAATACTTTTTTAATATTGTTTCTACACCATGCTTAGAACTGTAAATATTGTTTTTTAACATTTTTGTGTTGTAAATGGAGCGTAATGTGTTGGTCGTCGGCTGTAAATGCATCGTAATGAAGTTATCTTCTTTGCTATGTATAGAATGTTAAACATGCTTCATATAAAGATTGTCTTGCGCCTTGACTTTAAATGGCGTAGGAAATTCTCTGAAACTGTAAAATGCAGTCAGTGCGCAGTTTTCCGAGTTAAATATATCTGATGGTGAGTATAGTCTACTTTAATTTACTTTATATATATTATGTAATAGACAGTATTACATGAAGGGCAATTTTGTGTTTGAGATTATAAGTGTTAGTTACTCAATAAAAAGAAAATATTAAATACTTTGAAAAACACACGAAAATGACTATCTTTGTTACGATACGAGTATAAAGGCTGATTTAAATTTGTCGTTACCAAACAAGAATTAATTATGATTTAAACAAACCCTTTGTAGTGACTCATAGACTGGCTCTCAGGTGTGTTTTTTTTCCTTCCAAGTACAAACTCCAAAGTCGTAGCAACATCTCTTGACTGATTTGAGATCTAATGTATTATTTTATATAATAATACAATCAATATCTTTTAACAGTTGGCCTGGCATGGCCAGGTGGTTAAGGCACTCGACTCCCACTCCGCGAGTCTCGGGTTATAATCCCTGTCCCACTAAACATGCTCGCCCTTTCAGCCATGAGGAGTTATAATGTTACGGTCAATCCCAGTAAAAAGAGTAGCCCAAGAGTTGGCGGTGGGTGGTGATGACTAGCTACCTCTCCTTTAGTCTTACGCTGCTAAATTAGGAACGGCTAGCACAAATACTCTCGAGTAGCTTTGCGAGAAATTCAAAAAGAAACCAAACTTTAACACTTACAAAGGTTTTAGGTTACTAGTACATTTGGTTGTTTATTACTACTTCGTTTACGATTCAGATAGATATTGAATTCGTTTTTGAATATTACGATATTCACAACTTGCTTATTGTTGAATATTGAGATTGTTTGGTATAACTAGTGTTTGCAAATAAATGTTCAGAATTGATGTACATTGTTGAAACAGGATATACTTGATTCATTTGCATTGTTAAGGAAATTTTATGTTGTTAAATACGTAAAATACGATTCAGTTATCGAAAGTATGTAATTTAGTTCGTGGAACATAATGCCAGTAAAAAATCTGTCTTACTAAGTATTTGAAACACGATTTAGTTTAAAAGCTTGAATTACCGTACTTGGAATGAAGCTCACATTATTGATGTGCACTATTGAAAACTTGAAGTGAAGTTTACGTAACATGGGATAAGATTTAGGCATTTTATGTATATAGTGAAATACTTTAGTCCTGGAGGTTGATTTAGTTATTGGATCTTGGAATATATATTTCGTCACATTTATGTATTGTTCAAATTTCACAACACCTTTAGTCAACTATTTTTTTCTAATGGTATAGCGGTTCACAAAGTGGCAATGCCTTCTTCAAATGCAAGTTTTTAGCTCATGGCTCTATCGTCTCTTTACCTATTTGAGATCTAATTAAAATTTTCGACTCAGGAGGTTAAATTCTTTCAACTGATGTATTGAGTACGACCACAGTTTCATAGATTAATTTATTCTAATCCTGCCAAAAATAATTAAAATTTGAGGGTGGGTTAGTAAAATAAAGATCCTGATGAGTAATAAAATCGAATCTAATTTACGAGCGCCCCACAATTAATATTGCTGGCGTACAAAAGAAGTCTAATAAAAAAGAAAAAAAAAGGTATCGTAGATTAATTTATTTTTATCTTGCCTAAAGGAATTTCAAATGCTGCGACTATTTAGGATTCCATATTTTTTGTTGTTGTTGTTGAGCCTTGTCCAACTTGGATATAAATATCTGCATTATTTAAGGTTTTAGTTCCTAAGTGTATAAAAACTTTTCAGTAAAAGTTCCTATAATATTCCTATAAAAATGTGTGATTTCTTTTCCCCAAAGGTGTATCGTAAAAATATGACTTTTATTATAAACAAATGGGAATCTTTAAATAAACTCAGCACTTGAAATACTTTTAGGGAGGATTAAAGTAAATTAACAAATAAAACCTTTTTCCCTTTTTATTAGATATATTTTTTTGCGGTAGCAATACCAACCGTGGCCCCCTCCCCCGCTAGCACAGCGGTAAGTCTACGGATTTACAACGCTAAAATCAGGCGTTCGATTGCCCTCTGTGGGCTCATCAGATAACTTGATGTGGGTTTGCCATAAGAAAAACACACACATCAAATGTGGGGAGAGGGCGTATACCCGATTCGAATTTACTAATCATCAGGATCTCTACTAGGCTACCCTCAAACTGAAATTCTCTCAGGCAGAATTAGAGTAAATTAATCTACGAGACCTTGGGCGTGGTCAAATACATCAGTTGAAGGGATTTGACCTTGAGTCCAAAATTGTAAGTATATCTCAAATAGGTTAAGAGTGACGAAGCTATGAGCTAAAACTTCAAACTAACCACTATCTACCCACTTTAAAAGTCCCCTTTTTGATCAATGTAACTTTAATAAGATTGAAGTTATTATTATAAATACCACCAGTTATTTATTCCGCAAGTAATTTGAGCAATTGCTGCAAAGTAAAGTTATAGGTTCAAATGTTAGTGTCTGAAGTTCGTGCAAATCAGGAAATGTAGTAGAAATAATTCTTTTTAGAAATTAGTTTTAAAGATTACTTTAAGCGCGTACTTCTTCGTTTTCCTTTGAGTTCTAAATAAACCTCTTGGAAAGAGATTACTTACTGCCTTTATGATCTATGAAGCATTGCTAATTCTTCCAGTTATCGTTCGTGCAACTTTAGAAACAATATTACTAAACCAATTATTTTGAGCTTATTTAAAAAACAAAACAAAAATCATCACTCTTCTTAACTATCTCAAATGATAACTGTGAATAACAGACTTTTCATTGCACTGCTATTGCAGTATACCAGAAACCATTATTCTCGGCTGCATATTACTCATATTATCTACTCTCCAAAGCAAAGTATCTGTTCTTTATACGTTTCTACACGTCGTGATAAATCAGAAACAAATTTGACAAAGTGATTTAAGGTTACATATGGAAAGTCAGGAAGTGTTGGGGGTTGAAAACCTAAAGTTTGTATAAATAAACGTAATTATTCAACATCTCGTTTCAAATGGGGGTTTGTATCCTTTAACGGAATTACGATTTATACATTTATTTAAATATTTATGTTTGTTTCAATTTAACGCATGTATATTGTTAAATGTATATTGCTAAAGTATGGCCTGTTCTCTATATTTGTAGAAGATTGTCGAGCACAATAATCAATAATTTACGATATGTGTGTGTAAAACGCTACGTAAATAGCAGTATTGTTGGGACAAGTGATCTCTCTAGAGCTTCACTTTAAAGATTTTATAAATTGCAACACACAGAGAAAGATTAATATTTTTGTGTGATTGTAGGAAGTAAGTATACTGTAAACATGGGAAGCTATAATTGTAATAAACGCTCATTAATTGGAAAGCTACAGATGTTTCACGAGGAAGGTTTGTAGATTTCAAACGTTACAAACCATTAATTTTAATGAATTAATTTCGGACGTCAGTATTTCTATGAAGACGCTAGATATAGATATATAGATATATTCGGTGGTGAAAACTTCCCCGTCAAGAAAAGTGTACTCTGTTCAATCAACAGAATTAATTCGTTCTCTGTGAACATCGATAATAGATATTCAGTTCCAGACCAGATAGAATTCCAGCATTGTTTGTAAAAACTCTTGCATTATAAACCATTATTTGTAATAACTAATTTATTATAGCCGTTATTATAAATTGTATTGTTCTTTGTATACTAAAATATATTTGTGTTGAGAAAGAAAAAATCTTGTTGATAGACATCATTAATTTGATACATAATAACATTTAATTAACTTTTGGATTAAAACTAAAATTTCCGTAACGTATCTAACATAATGAATCGGAGACTTGTCCGAGATAAATTATTGTATGTAACAATAATAAATTGAGTGCTCGTTTTAGGATCTGAATGGAAGACAAAATTCGTTATAAATTAAAATTCAACCCACAATTCAGTTTATATTTATCAGTGTCAACAAGATTTGACGAAGTCCTATTACCAAGGTTTCCTAGAATCACCCTCTCTCGAACAACTATAAATATATATAACAACAGTGAAATGCTTGAAACTGCAAAGATTTTAAATTTTAAAGTTGAAACCTCAACATAAAAAAACTAACTAAACTTTAGTCCATGATGATTTGTTGTCTGAGGAATCATTAAGGGAATATTGTAGTGTCTCAACTAGCCAACCAGAGTTGAGTGATAAAGATAATCAGAAATTGAATTAAAACTCAAACTAATCGAGTTTGAACAACCACGTATCGAAGCCGAGAAAGAGAAAGTAAATGTCTCGAGACTGAACGACTTGGTTATGTATCAAAGCCAAGAAAAATAAAGATGAAAGAATTGGAAATTAGACTTCAGTTCGACAAACAAGGTAAAAAATGAAACTCAATCAATATATTAAAGTACCACCATTTAATGAAAGTGAAGTAGATAAATATTTCCAACATTTTAAGAAGGTTGTCTAAATGATGGAACTTTCCACAGAAAAATGGACATTATTATTACAGTGTTGTGATTGGTAAAGCACTAGAAGCTTATGTCGTTTTCTCTCTAGGAAATTGTACATATAATAATATGGTTAAAGCAGCTATTCTCAAATCATGCTAGTTAGTACCGAAGGGTTATTGACAAAAGTTTCGAGGTTATAATAAACAAGATAGCCAAACTTATATTGAATTAACTCACAGAAAAAGAGGTTTATTTTTGATCGATGTTGTAATTCTATGAATATTGGCAACAACTTGGGCAGACTAGGACAGTTATGCTTAAATGATGAACTTAAATGCTGTAGAAGTGACGACATCAACATTTATTTTAAAAAGAATGTTGAAACACTACAGAAAGCTGCTGCTCTTTTTGGTTAGAACTACAGATATTTCACCAAGAACGTTTATTGAGTTGAAACATAACAAACCGTTTAATTTCAGCGAATTAACTTTGGACGTTAGTGTTTATACGAGGGCATTAGATATATTCGGCAATGAAAAACTTGCATGTACTTCTGAAGCAGCTAGCTAGCTTCCCTGTCACGAAAACTGTACCAGTGTATCAACATAGAATTAATTCGATCTCCGTGAACGTCGATGAAAAATTGAGTTCCAGACCAGACAGAAGACTCAGAATTGTTTGTAAAACTTGTGTATATAAGCCATTGTATGTAATAACTATTTGTAATAGTTGTTATAAATTGTATTGTTGTTCGTAGATTAAAATATATTTGAGTTAAGAAAGAAAATTGTGTATTAATCTTGTCTATTTGTTTGAATCTCGCACAAAGCTACAGGAGGGTTACCTGCCCATGATTTCGCAGTGTAAGACTAGCTGAAGACAACTAGTCAACACCACCCACCGACAACTCTTGGACTATCCTTTTACCAGAAAATGGTGGGATTTACCGTCACATTATAACGCCTCCACGGTTGAAAGGGCGAACATGTTTGGTGTGACGGGGATTCGAACCCGCGACCCTCAGATTACGAGTTGAGTACTTTAACCACTTGGCCGTGCTGGGCCGGTTACTTCTCTCGAAAATGGTGTTATTTTGGACAGTTCCTTGATGTTACTGTTTGTTTCTGTGTTTTATAAGTGATAGTATTTGAGTCTTGCTGAACGAAAGTCAGAAAATAATATTGAAACTTTAAATGTTTATGGTGAAAGTAATTTTCTTGGGCTTTAAAAATGTTTGTCATCCGTAAACTCAACTTGTGGTAAAACAAATTAGGAAATTCAGGAATAATTGTCCTTCCTTTTTATGCCGGACGAACATTTGTTGCTTGGATATCATATCGAAAGTTACTGAAACGAGGAAAATCTTGCTTCCTTATTTGTATTGCGCTTACACAACTAGACTAAATCATAAGTTACTCGAATAATTAATGTACGCGTGAAGCTTAAACTTAAGACGAAGGATATAACATGTAAAACAAATAAAACGCTCTTTCTCTTTATACGGACGTGGACGTTATGACCCGTACTGCAACCACAATGCAACCATAAAACTACAGAAATTATACATTACAATGTAGTAAGTGTATTTACACGAGATTGGACAAGCTTTTAGTAAAAAACACATATTTATGATATAAATGTTCGAATATTTTGTGTCTGAAGTGACTGTTACGTAAGCTACACAGGCTTTCCGATTGTTTGAAATCAACTATTCAATATTTATAAAGCATTAATAATCTTGATTTTGTATGAAAAGGTTGTTGATTTAAGATATTGGTACAAATGCCATTTTTTTCACTTCTCGTTATCAAATAACTTAGTTAGCTTTTATAATGCCTTTTTGGAGAGACACGCAAGATGAAGCTGATTTCTGATATTATTCGGAAAGGTTTGTTGTTGATGGTAATATTTAGAATAGCCTTTCCTCTTTATTTCGTATGTTTTTGTTTTTTTTGTAGGTAAGCACAAAGTTACACAACAGGTCATTGCGAACTTTGAACACTAGAAACCTGCTTTCGCCATACGTAGACATGCATCTGTGCCACTGGTGGGCCTCTATTTCGTGCTATCAAATTTTTATGTACACGTTCTAGATACCTTTATTGGTAAGAAGTAAAGATCATTAATTCTAATAACTTAAAACTGAAAATAAAGAACGTATAATAGCATGTCAACTAGATTATATTTCCTAGTGCCGACGAAACCTTTTGTCGAATACCAGAGTTCATCAGGCCGTCTTTAATGTCTTCATTCTATATGCTGCTTTATAATAAATTAGCTCGATCTGTATGATAGCGATAAACCAGCAGTACACGAATATTATATATCGGAGCCCCTTTATTGTAACAGGAAAACTTATTTTTTTTTAAACTAATCATCCCTAAGGTAATTTTTCCTTTTCAAAATCGGTCATAATAACTCCATCTTTTCCTTCTTGTACGGAAAAAGTATATTATTAGTTTAATCATGCCGGCGTTTAGATACATAGAAATGAAATCCTAATCTAACCTTTCACTAGTATCTTCACTTTATAAAATACAGATACGTGGTTTAGAACCTATTAATTTAGTAGTCTTTGCTTCTCCGTAATTCAACGAGATGTGTGGATACGGTTAAAGGAAGGTAAAAACAGTAGAAATAAGTGCCACTACAAAACTCTAAGCTTGTAGAAAGCACAGATTCACCAAAATAAAGCTGAGTTAAGGAAGTTTTAGGTGTAAGTGCTTTCTTCAAGCATTCGTAGGTTAAAATAATGGCACCAGAAATCACGTTGGAAAATTTGATAAACTAGCCAACTGTTGTACTCAATAGATGAGCTACATAATAATTGTCGCTATTTTAGAGTAATAGGTATTATATGACAATACGTTATCTGCCATATAATACAGAATAGTATGTAAATCAGCTGTAATGCAATCATACTTTGATGTAATTATTATGTAATGTTACTATATTTATGCGTTACGGAGATATGAAGACTTGAAGGTCAGTAAAGCTGTAGAGTGGAACTTGAATGTTATGATTTGTATGCATAAAGATTCGAAGTTCGAATGTGTTATGTGGTTATATATATGTACAAGTCTTAGTGGGTAAACACATTAGTCACGAAATTTGTTTACAATATACATTCGGTTGTTTTTAACCATCACTATTAATATTTACCATTTTAAAACGTAATACAACAAATTCGATTTTTCTAACAATGAAAATGTTTTGATTTGTAGTTTTTACACGGCCCATATTTTACAAAATTAATTTTCTTCCTTTGTCTTGATGTAAAAACGTTGTTACACCGTTTTTATTGATGTTTTTTCCATTTCCTACAACTCCTTCGAATATCATTACTAATATAGGTTTTAATTAAACGATTATAAATTGTATAAATTTATTTTTAAAAGAGATATTGCTGGTAAACACAGTTTATTCCTTACATATATTTTTTTGTTAATAAAGTGATTTTAACCACTTGTTAAATAAATTTCACATTTTAGTGGCATATCCTTTTAAATATAATGACAAGAAGTTGATGGAGATAAGAGTCAAGCAAGACGCATAACTTGTCACTTGAACATTTGACAAAATATTTTGTTATCGTATTATATTGATATTTCATCGTCGTATCAAAATGTCGTTACAAAATCGATATACTGCTATTTAATCTCTCCAGTTTAAATCATAACCTTTCTTTTTGTCTGAAACTAGATTTTATTATATGACAGTAATACAGTGATTAACATGGTACTTCAAAATAATGCTGTTTATTATTGTGCATGTTGTCCTTAATTACAGGACTTCTTAACTTCTTGTTAATTATAATCTCTATCCTTCAAAACGTGTTTGCGTAAATAATTGAAATTTGAACACATGTTAAGTTTATTTGGTCTTGTGGAGTAATATAATTATAAATTTTCAAAATTTTAAAAAGAATGAATAATAGTAATACATTATTTTGGATAAAATAAACAAAATTAAATTTTCAAAAGTAGTAAGAGCCGGTAAGTAAAAAGAATGTAAACAATAGTGTAAGAGTTATTAACAAAAACTCGAGATTCAAAGAATATAGAACTTATTAAAATGAGATTTAATATGTACGATAAAACATCTATTGTGGAAAGAAAACATTTATGCAAGGAGTAAAACGTAAACTTGTTTGTGTAAATAACGCAAAAATATTTATGAGAAAGTGAAAAGTTTCTAAACATGGATAATAACAAGTGACTATGGCATGAAAATATTACAGAATAAAATAGAAGCTGAAATTGAAAAAGAGTCGTACAGAAAGTCCAATGTTTAGTTTACTGTGTTGCAACAAAACTGAATTTTGTTGTGTATTTATAATAAACTGAAACAAATAAATGATTACAAAAATATAAAATGTGTTGCACATATATTTAAAGAAAATGATCTATTATTGATTAATTTATAAGTAAACTAACTAGAAGCGTAAATCCACATTTTAAAGTTTAGGGCAGTAACTTATAATGAATACAAGTGGAAATATTCCAAATACAGCAGTTTTTAAAATTTCATTGATAGATAACTTTGGTTAACTAAAGGTAAGTGTAAAGTGTAACTTATGATTGTAATAGTAAGATTGTAATTTAATGTTATTAAACAGTAAATTATGAAGTTTTAGATTGTATGAGAAAAACTGCAAACACATATTGTATGCAATTTCCAAATATCCGCAAGTTGACGCATATGAAACAATATTTTATTCTATGCTTAAGAAATTAACGCATTTCCATGTATGCCACGTTTGAATGTAAGTTATTTGAAGGAGTGGCTTCTGCAGACCTTGCACTGTATCTGAACTATTTTTTTAAATGAAAAGAAAATGTTCACATATCAATATTTCAATAAAGCAATATATATGTTCAGATATTTGGTGCAAACAATTAACTCTCTAAAGTGAATCTATGTGCTGAGAACTTAAAGGAAATGTTATACAAAAGTGTTGTTTGCTACGACTTTTGCCATTGTTTATAGGTGATAAAATCTCAAATCCTTTGGAATAACAAGAGTGGAATCTATATATGTATTCTTTACATTTTATCTCATAATGTCTATAAAATAAAATATTGTTTGTTTATATATACTTTAAACTTTTAGAGACAACTCTGTAAAAAGTATGTTTATGGTTTGATTTCTTGAAGTTACGAGCAAACGCTGTTTTTCAAGCTAAAACATGTTATAATATTTATTCATAGGGCATGGTATGGCCTGGTATTTAAGTCTCTTATTTAAGCAAAATTCGGGGATTATGATGTATAGTGTCAATAGTTAAAAAGGAATATTTTTATTACGTATCTTCAGATGTAGCTATATTATATATTAAGTGTAAGAAATATCTATAACAAAGAAATCTAAAATATTTGATCATATATATATACAAATCTAAGGAAACAGCAGATTTATTTATTGTTTAATAGTATCATATATATAAACATAAAACAGTTATTTCATTTAAAATAATTACACGATTACCTTAGAGCTCAACTATATTTTATGTTTTACTTCTTTTAAAGCTACAAATTTAAACAATGTACTATTTATGCTCCGTCCATTACCGATATCGAAATTTGATTATTAGCGGGCTTTACACCTTTTAATTTACTGTTGAGCTACTAGTGACGATATCTTCTTGCGTATTATTTTTTAAACCTAATTGGCCATTCCGTTCTTTCGCTATTTATAACGCGATTTAAATAATATGGGTATGTAAAAAAATATTTCCTAAATTTAATAACATGTTGTATTCTACTGGATTTTAATTTAAGATCATTCGTGACATTTCTAAATAACAAGTAATATTCAAATTCCTAAACTTCTATTGTGATGCAACTTAAAATTTGTAACTATGATAATGTTAAGTATTTTTATTAAGAAACGTTTTGAAAAAAAAATGTTTATTCAAAGTTTATATGTTGTTATTTGTATAAAGTTATTGTATTTTCTGCACGTAAGGACTATGAATTAAGTTACAACCCGTGCTGATGCTGTCGTATTAATTACGCTGTTGATTGTTCTCTAGTGGTTCAATGATAAAAACTAAGGGTTTTGTCAAGTTAATAATCAAGTTTTGGTACCCGCAATGTTTTTATCACAGCTTTGTGCCTACTAACAAACATACAGACTTTATAAACTTGACTCAAGTATGGCTTAACAGGTACCGTGCTTGGCCCGGCATGGCCAAGCGCATTAAGGCACTCGACTCGTAATCTGAGGGTCGCGGGTTCAAATCCCCGTCATACCAAATATGCTCGCCCTTTCAACCGTGGGGGCGTTATAATGTGACGGCAATCACACTTTTCGTTGGTAAAAGAGTAGCCCAAGAGTTGGCGGTGAGTGGTGATGACAAGCTGCCTTCCCTCTAGTCTTACACTGATAAATTAGGGGCGGTAAGCGCAGATAGCCCTTGTGTAGCTTCGCGCGAAATCCAAAAGAAACAAATAATCCTCATCGCTGCAAAATCGCACTCTGGATTTTGAGGCTGTAGATGTGTTACAAAATTGAAGGTCGTTTTATTTGGTCAGATAAGATTAGCCAAAAACGTTGGCGGTCGTGATGTTGGTTAGTTACATTAATTCTAGTGTATAAGTTGAAAACGAGGAACAGCTTGCGCAAAATGTTATTGCACAGTCTTGCGGAAATACCTGACACAGATACTAACATAAAATTTGTTTCTTATTGGAAAGGAGGAAATGTATCCGTTCAGATTCAGATTTCGCTTGTTGAGGGAGAAAAAAAAATATACAGGACTATATATTATATTAACGTTAATACAGTTACAAGACTATAAACACTGCATGCTTCGCCAACATGGTGATAAGTACGAACCTATGAGAATTACACGACACTAAACTTTTTTTTGGTATATTGCTCAAAAACGTAAAAACAGCCTCTGTTTGATTATGTCGCTTCTAAAGAAAAAGTTCTGTACACAAAAATAAATACTCACGATACGTGCCCTTTTTCCACAATATGTATTTTATCCACAAGCACTTGGATTTTTTAAACGTGTAATTCATCACCAAGAAAGTGTTATTTTCTAAGCAAGATCTCCCATATTTATAGTTAAATACAAAAGTGGAAGCATATTTAGTTTTTTTATTCCTTTTTATATAATGGTTTATAGATCTCTTTCACAAGCTGAGATCGTAAATGTATAGGGAAAGGCTAATTTTGTTATTGAGAGTCTACTAAAAGATTCCTTCAGGAAATAAGTAAAGCTAACATTAGACACTAGAGATCTTCATAAATTATGTAACCCGAGAAAAGCTGTAATTTTCTTGATTATGTAATAATGTAGGATTATTTCAACTTTACTCCAAGGAAGACTAAAATATATTTACTTTTATATTGATAAAAATAAATTATACTGTTATATTGAGTATTCTAGCTAAGGAAAATAAGCTGTATCATTTCGCACAATAATCTCTTTTTTGTTTTTCAAGTCATAGTGCTACCCTTCTGAAATTTTAAATAGAATTCTTGCTTCATCAGAAGCTTACTAAGTGGTTTAAGCGTTATATTATTGTATACATTGCTTTTTTATAAAGCTCTGTCAAAGATAACTTTCTAGGTAATCAATTCTATTTTTGTCTCTCTTTATATTTTAAGTACAATATTCTGTTTTAAATAATTTAGCTTAGACAATCTATCTTCTTATTTATTTTTATTTTTCAATCTCGTAGCAATATTTTTACTTGAAGAGCTAAAGATCTCTGATAGACGTCGTGGAGGCGTTGTGTGTATGTGTCTTACAGTGTAGCTTTCCGCTACACCCTTAGAACCACTCGGTCTATTGGGAAGAGAATCCAAGAAAAAGTGATCCTGTTAGTTATGTTTGCATGGTAGAATTTATTCCTTATAAAAGTACAGTTTTCAACAGATGAAATGAATAAGAAACTTACGATTTTTGGTTTTAACAATTGCATATTTTAGCAAACAGCTTCACAGTGTCATAAACAACCACACTGCAGTACGAAATCATAAACTACTTCGTAGTTTAATTGTAACGAAAACTGTAGTTGTAAACAATAATTTAAAGTATACTCGTATTATAAAAACAGCGCTACCTAAGGTTTCTGACTTTGAAAGTAGTTCTATATAATGGATATTATGTCGAGTTGCAACTTGTATTTGATTTAAGCACAAAAATACACAATGGGCTATATGCGCTGAGCCCACCTCAGATATCAAAAACTCGATGTTTAGCATTGTAACTCGTCAAACGTACTGCTAAGCCACTGTCATGATAAATTTCTTTTCTTTTAACATCGCCTCGCTATCGACTTTCTCTTGAGTTTAGCGCTCATTCACAGCGAGAAGAAAATAATATTCAAGTTCTTCAAACTCAAACGTTTCGTTCAGTTGCTTATCCATTTAAATTCCATCTGAGTTCGTCTACCAAATGTCATCAAAATTGTTTCATGCAATTCTTCACAGCAACTCGTAAAACCAGACAGAAAACTTTGCTTTATGCATAAATATTACTTTGCATTTATTTAAGCACCCTTATTGTTAATTATACAAGTAATATTTTCATATTATACTTATAGCTATTATAATTTGTCAAGACACAATGGACCACATCACAACTACAGTGTATGTATGCTACGTAATTAAGATCATTCAAAAACAAAGAAGCAGTTCATGTTAATATAAATTTATGTTAATTGTGGAACTTTTTGGGTTAATGAAGACGTACTTATTCGTAGTTAAGTATTCGTTTTTAACCTTAACACTGTTTAGTGACGAAGTATTCGTATATTCCAAAATGCTGAAAATAATTCGAAATATGAAATGAATTATATAAAGTTATGCTTATCAAGTGCTCAAACTTTTATTTATTCAGTTGTGAAGATTACTGAGATATAAGAAGAAAACGATATTTTGGTAGGATGAATGAAAGGAGACAGAATTTTCATAGGGGAAGCAACATGTCTAGGATTACATTTCAGGAGAAAAAATACATATTTAAAAAAAGCTCAGCTGAAGGAAGCTGGTTAGGAGGATAATGAAGAGTTAGCAAGATGGTAAGGATGATATTGTGAGTTTGTAGGCAGTATGTAACATATTTGATACGAAGTTTCTAACGATTGTAATTTTTTTTTTTAAATGAGATGCAATCATACAATTCCTGGTTTGGACTGGGTAGTTTCATTCTGAAGGCCATATGGAAGGTATGTTGTCCTAGGTCCTTAAGTGTTTTGTATAAAAAAAAAAGAAGAAAATATATCCATAAGTATGACAACAGGTAATGCAATGAAGAGTAAATGCCTTATAAGAATAGTGGAGAAAAGATGGATTCAAATTTCGAGTGGTTTTAGTCAGAGAACACAGAAGGCTGAGTCGCTAAGTAACCTTGAAATTGAGTTTTGCAAGGTGAATCTTCCGTGTCATATGTTTATTGAAGGTAATGCTCAAATATTTAACAGCAACATATGTAACGCAACATAGATATACGATAACGTAGTATATTTCAATATTAAAGAGATCGGGATGTTGACATGGTGATATTACCTTTTATTTGCGCTAAACATAAAAGTTTTGGTCTTATGTATATCAAATGTAACCCAACGGTGTATGCACCAAACAAGTTAAGGAAACAAATTTAAACTGTTTTTGTACAGACATGTATAAGGTGGCCATAGTACAGAAAGTATCCACTATGGTAGTATCATTAACAAGTCTGAACATGACATGAAGGCCGTGAAATATCTGAAGTATAGAAGATATAAAGGAAAGATGAGAAAATTAAATCTTGTGAAACACATGCATGAGGGACAAAAGGTCTTGAGAAGGTGTCTTTTATAGAGATTTATTTGAGTTTACTGGCTGACGTTTCATAAGGAATGAATTAATGATTCGAGCATAAGAAAGTGGTCTAGACATAAAACACAGCTTTATAATCAATCCGCGATACCAACCAGAAGAGAGAGACTTTTCAAAATCAAAGAGCACAGTGCAAAATAATCGGTTTATGTTAAAATAATTGGTAATTGAATCGAATAAGTAACAATAGTTTTATTGTAGTGGTAAACTATATGTTATGGTGTTTTTAATTGTCTAACTCATTCAAGTGAACGTATATTGATACAGAATATTGGAGCACTGAACCAACTAGTGTATTTTTCTGAATTATCTGTCAGGTAAACTCTTTAAGATATTACAAATAGGTATAAAAGCACGTGTGGTGAGGAGTAATTATTTATACCTTGTTTACTACATGTCGTATCAACATGAATGTTTTTTTTTTTCAGATAATAGCATGGAACGCTCCACAGATACATATGTTTTAAGATTACAAGAAATTTTAAGTAAAATAATTATACGTGGATTTATTTCCAAGAGCATTAAGTTAATGTGCTAGAATTATCTATCTTTTTTAACTTGCTTAAAAAAACTGTTCATCTTATTGCAACCTATCTTTCAAACCATTTACCCAATTTAGCACTTTTTTTGAGCTATAAAACAAATCTTATATAGTGTTGTACATATATATTCCATGTTCTCTAGAGTGGTTCACATACACTGCTGCCCAAAATCTTAGGCCAATTAACATAAAAAACATGCATTTTGCGTTGTTAGACTCAACCACTTATTTGAGTAGAGCTTTGAAAGATGAAAATAAGAAAAGGGAAAATAAAAAACTATTTTAGCATTTAATAGGACAAATGTGAACACTATAAAATTAGCCTAAATACTAGCTGGTCAAAAGTTTAAGACCATACCAAAAAAAAGTCATAAACAGGGTAGGAAATGCCCAACAAGAGGTCTCAGTAGTGAGTTGCACGGCCGTCATTGCAAATAACTTTAAACATTCGCTTTGGCATGGTCGATATAAGCGTTTGCAGAAGGCTGGCTGGAATGTTATTCCAAGTGGTGAATATGGCTTCACGAAGATCATACACTGTTTGGAATTAACGTCCATTTCTATAGACTTCCATCCACTCCCAAACATTTTCAATGGGGTTTAGTTCCGCTGGATAGTCCAAAAGAATCACGTTATTCGCCAAGAAAAGGTCCTTTGTCCTGTGGGCATTGTGGATTGCAGCTGTCCTGCTGAAAGATCCAATCATATCCACACAAGCGAGGGCCTTCAGTCAATAAGGATGCTCTCTCCAACATGTTAACTTTTTAGCCTTTGCCATGTTTTTACCCAATGTAACACAGGAGATTTCAGTGGGGGATGTTGAGATGCTTGAACACAAATGACTCAATTTCGTAACATCTTTACCGATTAACGCTTCGTTTCAGTATGGTCTGAAACTTTTGACCATCTAGTATTTAGGCTAATTTCATAGTGCTCACATTTTCCCTATTAAATGCTAAAAACTTTTTTATTTTTATTTTCCCTTTTCTTATTTTCATCTTTCGAAGCTATACTCAAATAAATGGTTGAGTCTAACAACGCAAAATGCATATTTTTGTTTGTTTATTGGCCTTAAGATTTTGGCCAGCAGTGTATATGCATGATACTGAATGAGTTAAACATTTGCAACGAGTCTATAGTTTCCTCCAGCAACATTTTTTCTAACTTATTGATTGTATTTGGCTTTTTCTATCTTATAAAATAGCTAATGCTTCAAAAGTTCTAAATCGTGTTTCTTCAAGTTATTTGATATTTTTTGAACTTCCCTAGTTCTTTTACTAAAATCTTTGAATTGAAAAGTTTGATATATATTGAAAATTCATGGTTTTATTTCAAAGCAAATATATCGGAAACCAAGAAGCAAGTATCAAAATTGAGTAAAGAAGGTATTTCTAAACAGAGGACACAGAAGGATCATTAAGAACAAATTCTCCACACACACACACGCACACATATGTTTACTTTTTTATACAGGTTGTCTTTATGGCATAGTTTAACGGGTTTAAGCTACACTATACTTACGATGCATTTATTATTTATATTAATTTGCAAGGTATTATAGCTCTAGCAGATGTAAGTGTTGTTTCTTCTTATAACAAATAATACACGTATTATATAGTTACGAATAGATATCAATAAACCACTTGCAACGCGTAAAATGTATGCGTAGTGAGGTCTAAAACGCAAATATTTGAATCGCGTTGTTGTTCCAAATATTTTAAATGTTACTAAATTATTTATCATAATTTTAGCTAATAATCTAACATCTAATTTTGCTATGAAGTAATGAGATTTGTAAAGATCATTAACTCCAATGAGGCTTACGTTGTAATTAATATAACTCTTTTTTTTTTTTTTCTATCATGGAATTTAAGTTGAAATAACATTTTAGAGTAAGTTGGCTTACTTGCTAATTATCTACGTGTTTGTTAGTTTGTCCTTAAGCACTGATCTTTACAATAGGTTATCCATTGTTGTGCTCATCATAGGTATCGAAACTGTCAGACTTATCGCCAAGCCACTAGAGAATCTCATTATTTGGGCTCGGCATGACCAGGTGGTTAAGGCACTCGACTCGTAATCTTAGAGTCACGGACTCGAATTCCCGTCACACCAAACATGTACGCCCTTTCAGCGGTGGGGCGTTATAATGTTACGGTGAATCCCACTATTCGTTATTAAAAGAGTAGCCCAAGAGTTTACATTGGTTGGTGAAGACTATCTGCCTTCCCTCTAATCATACAGTGCTAAATTAGAGATGTCTAACCCAGATAGCCTTCTTGTAGCTTTGCACGAAATTGAAAACAAATTAAACCAATTTCATTATTTAATCTCCAACTGTACTTTTAGAGTACCTCGAAATTATGTACTACAAACACACCAAAATCGTTAAAATGTTAAGATAAAAAACTGTTAATTTTTTTATTACTTTAGTACACTGGTTTGTGGAAACTGAAAAGGATTATGGTCTAATTTTTAGCCTTGTAAAACCTTATTCAGATTCCTTCCAGTAAAACAGATGGATGATAAATTGTAACTTGTTTATTTTTGCTATTTAGGCAATAGTTTATTTAAAACTGCTGCTGTAAGATTCAAATCGCTTTGAATTATTCTTGTTTCATAAAACGGAGCATGCCATTGAATGTGAAAATTGCAAAGAATTAATTATATTCAGCAGATTAAATTAGGTTTGTAAACTGAAATATTTTAATTTATTTTCTTTTAGTCTCATAGTTTTATTCCACGTCGTATAAAAATTGCACAGCCACATCACACTAACTTTTCAAAATTGAGTGCACACCATATGCGGGAAAATACGGTGCATATTTTTTGTAAAATACTTGAAATATTTGAAATGATTTAAAAAACAATACTGTACAATCTTACTTCCAAATATTGTTCAGAAATCTTAAAATACATAAATTCGTAAAAACGTTTCTTAGCTTAATGAAAATCTTTTCATAATATTTGAAACATACTTTAAAACTTGCTTTAATTATCAAAGATTAATTTTCAAACAGAACAAACCATATGTGCATGAAATTTCTTATTGGTACAGCAATTTTACCATTTACAATCTCAGAGAAGCAAACAGGGATCATACAGTTAACGATAAATTGTACCCTATCCGCCCGGACGTCAATAAAGGGAAAATTTCAACTGCACTGTTTACGGTAAAAGTTAAATTCATATTAGGATTTTGAAATGTCAAAAATTACAGAGATATACTTAGAAGCGTATATATATACACGTGTGTGTGTTTTCTTTAGCAAAACCACATTGGGGTATCGGCTAAGCCCACGGACTTACCGCTGTACTAGCGGGAGGCATATTTAGAAGTAAAGATCCACAGAGTAATACTTTATGCACACTATTTCAATCACCCACTGGGACAGTGGTAAACCTACGGATTTACAACGCAAAAATCAGAGTTTCGATTCCTCTCGTTGGACTCAGCAGATAGGTCTATGTGGCTTTGCTATAAGAAGACACATACACAAAAGTTGTAGAAAATGTTATTGTTTTTTACACATCAGTTGTACAATATGTATTTAATACTTTCTTAATGATATCAATGTATTCAACATTATTAGAAATCGTTCATTGAATTTTTTTTACTTGTAAGTTTGACAAAATTTATTGAAAAGTTTATACTTGGTAATAATACATTAAGTTAGTCACTCACCTTCACATAAATCTTTATCATCGTTAGAATTGTCGTAACCATCAGATTTGCTTCCTTTTAACCTTTGCTCCATCCTATTCTGATTCACATATCATCTCATCATCCATCCATTCCTTTCCATTGGATATGAAACCTTTATGATGTTTTAATGATTTTCGATAATAACTTTTAGTAAAATTTGTAACAATATTGAATTTCGTGATGACGAGAAACCCACTTTAAGTAAAAATGTCTTCTTAAGACGGCTGGTATGGTTATTTCAACTATAATTAAAATAAAGTGCAGAACAACGTTTCGACCTTTCGAAGATAACCTAAGATAAGAAGGTCGAAACGTTGTTCTGTATTTTATTTTAATTAAAGTTTTAATACCTATCCTATGTTCGGCATGGTCAGGTAGGTTAAGGCGTTTGACTCTTAACCTGAGGATTGCGGGTTCGAATCCACGTCGCACCAAACATATTTTTCCTTTCAGCCGTGGGGCGTTTTAATGTGACGGACAGTCCCACTATTCGTTGGTAAAAGAATAGCCCAAGGACTAGCTGCCTTCCCTCTAGTCTTACACTACTAGATTGGGGACGGCTAGCGTAGATAACCCTCGTGTAGCTTTGTGCGAAATTTAAAAACAAACAAAATAATACCCGTCCAGCCGTCTTCAGAACACAATATCGAATTTGCGCGAATATAATGTGCAGTCAATTTTTCGGGAGGTATTTGGAGAAAAACGAATGCATCATTTTCGAGAAAGTACTGTAATTACCTCATTAAATCATGTTTGTTCTTAAAATTTGAATAATTTAGATCAGATTATATTCTTTTATTATAATCCTACTTATCAAAGCCACTACAAAACGAATTTGTACTACAGAAGCTACAAAATGAAATGAAAGTTTTTGATTTGAAATACTGTGTGTTGTACAAAAATGTATTGTGAAGTACAAACAATTACTTCAAGTTTTAGTAAATTTTAATTTAATTTTTACTCAGAGTAACTGTAGAAACAAAAAAAAATTCCAGCTATGTACATGTTTTTTTTTAATCGGGTCATTTCTAGTGATAATCTAATAATCTAATCATGTTATTTCTTTCATTTTATATAGGCTTATTATCATGTTAGAAGTCATCCATAAAAGTCCTGTGTTAGAAGACTTTGAAATATCGCTCGATTACACATTTCAGAATTATTCGGAACTATCTTCGAATGTCTTAGATGAGAATGCATTTAATATTTTTGATTGTGGAGTAAATGAGACGTTAGGAAACACTTCAACTTCTTTGTGCTCTGAGGACTCGGTGATAAGCATATTGTGGTTAGCTGGAGTATCATTTATTCTGTCCTTTCTAATTTTAGCAACTATTTTAGGAAATATCTTTGTTATTGCCGCTATTTTGATAGAGAAGAACTTAAGGACAGTAGGTAACTACTTGGTTTTATCGTTAGCCTTAACAGACTTGCTTGTTGCTTGTTTAGTGATGCCACTGGGCGCTGTGTACGCAATTAACCAAAAATGGACTTTAGGTCCTCTACTCTGTGACCTTTGGACTTCTTGTGATGTGTTGTGTTGTACAGCCTCCATATTACATCTTTTAGCTATTGCTACTGATCGTTATTGGGCAGTGACTAATGTAGACTACATCCACCAAAGGAGTATCCGCCATATTGCGTTTATGATATTTGCTGTCTGGACAGTAGCATTACTAATTTCAGTTGCTCCTTTCTTTGGCTGGAAAGACCCTCAGTTCGAAGAACGTGTTCTTGTTCACAAAGTATGCTTAGTTAGCCAAGATTTGTCATATCAAGTCTTTGCCACCTGTTCTTCATTTTATCTTCCTCTTATTCTTGTGTTGGCTCTTTACTGGCGAATATTTAAAGAAGCACGGAAACGAATTCGCCGAAAACCTAGAAGTTCAAGTTATTGTACCCTTCAAAGGTTACCTATTCCACGTGGAACCACATTAATGAATGAAATAACAACTACATTTACAACTGGTTCTTCAAGTAACACTAGCCCAGGAACAACAACCTTGTTGCAAAATGGCCCTATAACTCAAGCGTTGCCGTTAAGGGAACAAAACAAACTGACACTTTTTTCAATTAGAAAAAGAAGAAAAGAAAGCATCGATTCGAAACGTGAACGAAAAGCAGCTAAAATATTAGCAATAATTACTGGAGTGTTTGTTGGATGCTGGCTACCATTTTTTATCATGGCCCTAATGATGCCAATGTGTGATGATTGTGATCCTGGGTCATTTCTTCTTAGTGTGTTTTTGTGGCTAGGATACGCCAATTCCATGCTAAATCCAATAATTTACACAATATTTAGTCCAGATTTTCGAAATGCCTTCAAACGAATGGTTTGGAAATGTTTGAGATAAGTCGAACATGTTTGTGTAACTTTAAATACTAAATGCAACTGCTTAAACAGATATCAAATGATGGATAAGGTTGAAAATTGGTTAGATTATTTGTGTGTTTTAGTGTGTTCACATATTAACATACAAGTGAGCTAAAATATTTTAAAAAACTCGATATTATTTCAGTTATTGCTGGTCAGAAAAATGCTAAACTGTTATAAATTTTCAGAATAATGTTTTTCGTTTCTTAATCACAAAGAAATTAGTGTTAAAATAATTATAATAAAACAAACATGTTCACTAATGAAAAAAATAGTGAGTATTAGTATTATCATCAAATAGTTACTAACAAATTAAAACATGAGAAGTCTAAACCTGTTATGAAATGTAACAAACCTATTTATCAAAATAATCATTTTTCTAAAACGATTGGATTATGTTTATCTTGCTTTGATTTTACTAAAATTCGTAAGCATATAAATAACATACCAAAATAACGTTTTGAACACCAGTGTATGATCACCCTATATGTTTTTCTTTTATTAGATTGTCCAGAAATAAGTGCCGTTTTTGAACTGCAAAGTTTGAAAAATTATAAACCAGTGTTGTAAAACATGCTTTAATCAATCATTAATCAAGCTTCAACATACTTTTACCATGGTCGATGAACTTCCTGAAAGCTTCATCTGCAGATGCCTGATTTTGAAAGCGTTTATTGTTCAGAAATTTGTCAAAGTGTTTGAAAAAAATGGAAATATGTAAGGGAAAAGGGGAAAAAGTCTGGAAAATAAGGTGAATGAGGCAAAATTTCGATTCCCAACGCTTTCAATTTTTGGAGAGTCATCCTTGATAGATCTCATAACACCGATTTTGTTGATCTTCAGTCAGCTCATGCGGAACTGACTTGTCCAACTTTTTCGTCTTTCCAATCACACTCAGATGGTTGACAATGCTTAATTTGTTTGTGCCTAGCTTTTCTGCAAGCTCACGTACTTTTGTGCATGAGTCTGTCTCAACTGTTTTCCTTAGTGTGTTTTTATCTAAGGATGGCTTCCTTCCACGCCCTTCGTGGTCTTCAAGACTTTCATTTCCATTTCTAAACCTGTAGAAGCAACGCTGAACTGTACGTTCAGTAACAGATCCATGGCCGAATGCCTGGGTGATGTTTCGTGTAGTTTTGGTAGATTTTCGTTCAAGTTTTAAATTGTAAAGGATAATCAGACGAGGGTCCTTCTTGTCCATCTTGCCTTGGGGGTTACGGAACTTACTCTGAGTATAGTTGAAACAGCGGACAATTAAGACATTTTGCAAGCGACAAACGTTGGATTAAACCAACCAATCAACGATAAGTTACTATTCAGCTTCTAAATGTCATCTTGAGAATTCCGACATTTATTTCTGGACAACCTATTAATAGCTCTGTAGATTTAAAATACCACTATCTGCATTCCAGTTGCGATGTTACAAATTTACGCTTTCTTATGAATATTTTTCTGTATATTTTGGTTTATATGTAAGCATAAATCTTGTATAGTTGTAAAATAAGAGCTTTTGAAATTCGTTTATTATCAATATATTTCATTAAAAACGTTTCTCCATTCCAGAAAAGTGTGTTTCTTTAGTTTTTAAATCAGTAGAAAGTCATACATGAAAAGTAAGAAAGAAAAAGCACAATAACAATTTAACGTGTTAAACTAAGATCTAACATAACGAAAACTTAATTTGTAGTTTGTTAACAACATGACAAAATATCCCAAACACAATATTAATAACAAAACAAAAGATGAAATAATATACCACAAAATACTAACTAATTTTATATATATATATAACTGAAAGTTTCTTTCCTTTTAGATATACCTAGTGCCTAATCTGTCTGGCCCGTTTCTATAAAAAATGTTCTTCAATTTTGGGGCTTTATATGTCCTAGACTAACGAAAAAAATCCATTGTTCGGTAAGACACTGAAAGCCTAAGAGTGGCGGTAGAAACGGCTATGCTCAGGTAACCCTTGGGGTAAATTTCCATGCGAGTCCTCAAGAGCAAGAGTTGGTGGTAGGGATGGTTTTGATTAGGTAGCACATGGTGTGGCATTGCACGTAAGCTCCCAAGAGAAAGGTAGTGGTGATAGAACCGGCTTTGGCTTTAAGTTTCCATGAGCAAGAGTTGGTGGTAGGAACGGATATACTCCGGCTGCTCTTGCTATAGGTTTTCCCTTAAATTTCCAAGAGCAAGAGTTGGTAGTAGGGACGGATATACTCTGACTGATCTTGGTATAGCTTTGCCTTTAAGTTTCCAAGAACAATAGGTGGTGGTAGGGACGAATATTTTTAGGTAGCCCTCAGTACAGCTTTAAACGGGTCTGTAAGAGGGAAAAAAATCACTAAGAAGCCACGCATCTTTCTGTCCTTCTATATTAATTGATGCTTACTCGTTCATTGAAAACAATGAAATGTTTATTATTGCATTTACAATGAAAAGTATTAACTGTCACTAGTAGTTAAATGATTAAAAAAATCAACAGCCTTAAGTTTTTAATAAATAGTTTTATGACTAAATAAAAATGTTCCAGCTAATAATAAAAACAAATATTTATATCTTCAAATCTGTTAAAATGCAGGAGACACAGAAAAATTACACCCTTTTGACAAATTGGATTGTTAATAATTTTTAATAAATGGTATTTGGGTAGTTCTTTTCTGCTTCTCATTGAACTATATTCTTTAGTATTCAGAGTAAAAACGTTTTCGTGCATAGTCTGCAAAAACTGAAATTATGTGTTCTATTTTCTAGATTTTAATTTTCAATCTACTTATCTTGAAGTTATTTGAGTAATTATGTAACATCTGTCTAATGTTTTGTGATGTAGCAGTGTGTAATTTCTCTATCTGAAATTTTAAATACACAACGTTTTGTTGTGCTTTGCATTTTTCATATATAAAATATTGGCAGAGAGTTCAGTCGAGTAATTAGAAGAAAATCTGAAGTAATACTAATGTTGCTGTGGGGTCAGACTTCTGGACAAATATGGGGCATTTTCACAGCTCTTCCTATAACAAGTGACATTACAATTATTCTTAAGTTCCTGAAAACTCCTGGATGCCCTATTATTAAAGTAGATTAACATATATATGACAGATAAAGAGAAATAAGCCGTCAACTAGTAGTACAATTGTACAACTATTGCTTTTCATTAAATTCTCTTGTTATGGAAGTAAGACATAATGTAAAAACTGGCGAACGTTGCAAGAGAATCTCACAGTCGGATATTGGGAAATAGGAATGCAGCCAGCTTGAAATACATAGCTACGTATATTTGTTAAGCATGAGACTACACAATGGGTTATCAATTATATGCCAACAACGACGATTAAAACTTGTTTTCTGGCATCAGAGGTCCAAGGTCTTACCGATATGTCACTAGAGGCGACACATACATAGTAAATATTGCAATAAAAACATTTTCATACGTTTAATTGTTAATATATTATATATCCACCAGTTACATAAATGCTATCTTAATTAAAGCAAAGAATGATTTAAGCGTTTAGGAGATAACGAAAAATTTGAAGGGTGATCTAGTAAATAAATATTAAATATTCAGGTTGGTTTTCTTTTTTTTTTAATTTTGCGCAAAGCTACACGAGGGCTATCTGCGCTAGTCGTCCCTAATTTTGCAGTGTAAGAGTAGAGGGAAGACGACTAGTCATTACCACCCACCGACTACACTTGGGCTACTATTTTACCATTAAACAGTGAGATAGATCGTCACATTATGACGATTTCCCAGCTGAAAGGGCAAGCATGTTTGGTGTGACGAGGATTCGAACCCGCGACTATTCAGGTTGGAGTATCACCTGATAACATTATTTGAAATATAAGTTTAACTTGTGTTTTTTATATTTTTTATTTTTAAAATTTTAAATTATGTAAATGTGGCATACATTAACAAAAAACAGTCAAAAAGCGATACACATACACAGCTAAGTAATAATAAATCATTGTTAAATTCAAGTTTTTATTTTTGTTAAAATTTATACTGGTAAAATAGTAATGTGCAATTAAACGATTTACATGTACGAAAATAGGAAAATTATGACAAATTATTCAAACATATGAAAAACGTGATATTTAAGAAAACAGCCAACTTTCACCAATGGACACGCCCTATAATGATGTAATGTAAAAGTGAGCAGGTTAAGGAAGAAAGAAATTGCGGAGTACTTGGTTTCCTTATTTTATTGTACTGTAAGTTTTCACAGTTTGTTAGTTCAACTTACTTTTACGTTACATCGTTACAGGGTGTGCCCTTTTACGAAACTTGGTTGTTTTTGTACAGTTAAAATGTTTTGGACGGACTATGTAGTCACTAAACTGCATTTCAAAATGTAACCATGTTGATCAAATAACACTCATTCTTTCAAAGTGCTTTCCATTTTTTAAAATAAATAATAATAATACATTAGGGCAGAATTGTATTAATATATTAAGGTTTTTGTCTAATAAAACTTGTTGCCTACATTTATTTGAAAGTGTATGTAAAACGATATTTAATCAGTAAAAATAGAAAATAAACTGGTTAACGTTACACAGTAAATATTCACTTCTCTGTTAGAAATCGCCTCTATTGGCTCAACGTTATGCCTCTGGACGTACAGTGTTAGAAACCTGGTTTCGATGCTGGTGGTGAGCTGAACACAGTTATTTCATTTTGTAGCTTTTTGTGTTGTATTTTTGATTCGGTGAGAATAGTTAATAATGAATTCATTTATACATGCTTTAAAAATGAAATTATTGTTTAATTAAATGTTTTAGAATAATTAAAGTAGAGAATTTTTAGACCCTGGAGATTTGAAACTTTTATAATTGGAGAGGTTCAAAAAGAGGTCAGGCTAATATAATTGTTGCGGATGGAAAATTTTCATGTTTAAGTACGCGATATAACGCTAAATGGCCCGGCATGGCCAGATGGTTAAGGCACTCGACTCGTAATCTGAGGGTCGCGGGTTCGAATCCCCGTCTATCAAACATGCTCGTCCCCCTTAGCCGTAGAGTTGTTATAATGTGACGATTTAACCCGCTATTCTTTGGTAAAAGAGTAGCCCAAGAGTTGGCGGTGGGTGGTGATGATTAGCTGCCTTCCCTTTAGTCTTGCACTGCTAAATTAGAAATTGCTATCGCGGATAGTCCTCGTGTAGCTTTGCGATAAATTCAAAGCAGATAACGCTAAACACAGTCTGCACGTTCAGCTGTGTGGTCGATACAACCATGACAGCTAATCCTGTAAATCGATTAATATTAGCCGTATAGGTGGAGATCGCAGATAACTGGGTGAATTTCTTCGCAGATAAGAAGATCAAAATTACGGATGGCTATTCTTGAATCTTTCTGTCTCTTATCTGGCTGTGTTGAAATATTAAATCCTATCTTTAAACAAAAGTATCATTAAACCAAGTATAAAGCATTTAATAACTGATATGTTTGTCATTAGTTTTATGAGTTATTAATAATCGTTTGTATGAAATTGGTAACGTTGTTTTGATCTGGCTATTATTTGTTAAATTCTATTATCCACAACTAAATGATGAAAAAATGAGAACAACATACAGTTAACCTTTCAAGTTAAGTTTACATAATATAATGCAAAGATTTTGAATAGCATGCCGCAAAATTTCGTTCATGGAGTGATTGCACATTTACACAAACGCAAAGGAAGGGTTGAAAATATTTCGACAGAATAAGCACACAACAACATGACAACAATTCCTTGCCAATTGATTCAAATATAGTGCTGTGTTCTTAGACACTGTTTATGTTTAGTTAATGTATCAGTCAGTTTGATACATTAATACGGATTGATTGTTTATAGTCCTAATCTTATATTTATTGAAAAATAAAAATTGGAACGAAAACCTGAACGCTAGAAACTTGCGCGAATAAAATAAGTAAAAAAGAAAATATTCTATTAGCAAATCAAAAATATCATGTCTAGACAAATGAGAACAAGACAACTTACAAATATCTAACAGATTCTCGAGAAAGGCGAGACGTATTCTTTGAGATTTTAACACCAAATCTGGAAGCAATCCAGCAAAAACAAGAACTAGACACATGTAGACAGATTCTAGCCAATTGTTAAGATACAAAAAGATAAGAAAATATTACTGGCAAGAATAAGCAGATAGATTCTGAAAAGTAAGAAATTAAATTATCATAAAAATACGATGCTTTATTTTTAATATATTCAGGGTCTACAGGATAAGTTACATATGTTTTATATGTAATAGAAATATTGAGGAGGCGAATTACCTTGGAGTTATTTTCAGGAAAACTTCGAATGTGAGCAATTTGAAGTTTTTTAAATGAGTGAGGGAACGTATTTGATCTATTTCTTATTCGTTCTTTACATGTTGTGCCAACGTACTTTACTTTCATTTCGTGATTTATATGTTCTCGAATTTCCATTTCTAGTAGAATAATGTTTTATACTTAAAAACAAAAATCTTGAACAGGGAAATTTTAAAAGGAGCTATGAAAGTTTTTTAGGCAAAATCTAAAGAAATCGGACTATCTACTGTGTCAATGGAGGGGATTCGAACCCTTGATTTTAGCGTTGTAGACTTACCACTGTCTCACCTGGAGGCATCATATAAAAAGCAATATAAATAAAAACAAACATGCTTTTGAGCTTAGTGATGCTGGTAGCGCATAAAATTCGAAAGGAAAGGGAGAATTGTGGGAGTAGAGAACTACATCCAACTTCTGTTTATTTAATGCTTTGTAAGTCTGGATAATATTCCTCATTCATCTATGATTTTGACGTTTCTTCGCATGCATTCTATGAACCCGCTCAGAATGTTGTATTGAATTTCATGAAACATTTTGTCCAACTTGTTGTTAGATAGAAGTCAATTGTTTTAAGTAAAACTTCTATGTTCTTTCAGAAGTAATATTGCTACATATTATTGGAAACTAAATTACCTTTTACAAGTCCTCGCACCAACTAGAAATACACATCAAATCGCATTCTGGAATATATCCAAAAAATTAGTATTATATGGATATCAGCAAAATAATTACATTAAGGCATCTTAGAAGTCTTTATTCTAAAAAAAAAACACCCAAACAAACCGAAAGATAATTTACATCTTACAACAAGGTTGAAAACGAGGCTATACAAAAAGACTCGAAACTGAAGTTAAAAACGAGAGACAGTTGATATTTATATCATAGTGTTATTTAATGAAGCACTCCGGTTATTAGATCCAATATAAAACTTATTTTTGAATTTTTGTTCTTACTTTTTCCGCTCAGGTTCTTCAAACAATTTAGCGAAGTTAAATTTCGTGAAGTTTTTTTTTGTTATTAGTTTTGGGCTTACGCGCAAAGTTACATAATGGCTATTTGTGCGTAGCCCACTTTAAATTTGAGCTGGTAGACACGATGCAAGGCAGCTAGCTAGTCAACACCTCTATTATCTGTTGTAACGCATTCACTACTCAAAAGTGGGGAACTTGTGTTTGCAACAATGGCACGTGAACCATTATACTCACAGTTCGAGGAAATTAACTTCTTGATTACGCTAGGATCATATCTGCAAATTATATAGGGTAACGAAAATTTATTAGTTAGTTTGGGTTGTACTGTCACAACACACGGAGATATGGAACTCAATATTTTGATACATCATCGTATATACCCCAGAACAGATTTAATTTCGGCAAAGATATGACTTGAAATGTTATACATATACATATGCTAATGGATTGGTTATTTAACACGACTTTATCTCTGGTTGGCTTTGTGTTTTAGAAAATAATACCTGAAACAATAAGTGAACTACGTCATGATATCATTAACCAGGGCCGTTAGTTTTACATGTTTAAGTCCCATTTTTACTGAAAGAATTTAAAAAAAATATTCACGAAATATCTAAACAAGCTAGCCACAACTTGCTAGTTGTTTGTTTTCAAAGCAATACAGAAAGGTATTTGAAGTACAACGACTGTAATCCGACCGCTTTGGGAAAGTGTAAAATATTAATTCAAGACTGCTTATAGGCGTTAAAATAATCCACTATGAAAATAAAATACAACAAGTATACTGTGAAAATAAGCAGTAAGAGATCTAAAATATGCGTCATTTATTAAAACGTTTTAAACAAAATAAAAATAAAAGGGCACTTACATTCAAAAATACACGTAATGCATTTTTATAGAAAAGAAAATTAAAACAAAACGCAACTCTAACTTTTAATACGGTAGGAAGCAATTTAACTCAGAGACTAAATTTCATTTAATTAAAAATTGTATATATTTGTAAATTCTATCTCTAAAATTATGCTAGAATAAAACTTTTCCGACATACGGCAATAATTGTAACAAAAGTATGCACACTACATTTTACTTTATTTGTATAATGTTCATACTTGAAATAGCAAATAACTAAAGTGGTATTAACGCGGTGTAAAGTTGGCAACTAATTAAACAAAAGGTATTCCACTTAGAAACCATTTATAGGATTTGAAATGCATGACAAAAGCAACACGAAGCAACATTAATGTACTTGAATTATTCCATAAAACTGTTACTTTAATTCTAATTAAATTAGGGACGGCTAGTGCAGATATCCCTCGTGTAGCTTTGCGCGAAATCAAAATAAACCAAACCTTATATAATGTTTTCGCTAAGAAATAGAGTCCTAAAATCGGAACCTTTCCTGGAAGTAAATTACCGTATTCTCCTAGTGAAAGTGGGTGTTATTTGTCGTGAAAGGTTCGTATTCTAACTTGGAAAAAAATTATTTTTTATAGATTTTTGACACACTTTGAAAAAGGATTGACAATATAAAAAAGACTTTTCATTGTATTATCGAATAGTGACACAATATCATTCTAAACGTTCATTAGTTCGGTATCCTCAAACGGTTTATTCAAAAAGAATTAAATAGTAAACAAGAGGAAATCATCAACAGCTGTAGCACTTGAAATTGTTTTAGACAGGTTTAAAACAAGTTAATCTACGAGGTCTTGGACGTGTTAAAATGTTTCAGTCGAAGGTTTTAATCTCCCAAGTCCAAAATTGTAACTAGATCTGAAATCGGACAATGGAAGACGGAGCTATGAGCTAAAAGTTTATACTTGAAAACCTCAGAGCCATTTTATGAGCTACTATGCCTTAGCTAAAACGCTAACTAAGACTTAAATTTGTAGACGAGATAGATAAATTACACTGGTCAACAAAGTTTTTGTTGCATTTATATCAAACACTTGGTATTACACAATTTATTGCCCTGATTTCAGATCTGAAGTTAGTTTTTTCCTCAGTGCTCTACTTTTTTTGCAATCAAGGTATTTGAAAATCTCAAAATTTCGTCATCATCACATTGACGTCGTAGTCTATCATGAAAAATATGTGATAAAACTCTTTAATATAGCTGGGTAATAAAAAAGAAAATGCAAGATAGTATAAATGTATTCAAGTTATTTATATAAATTCAATTTTATATCAAGTTATAATTCAATTTATTTGTATAAAACTGATTAGTAGATAAGACACTTGCTACTATGAGGAGGCAAAGCTCAATTGCAGTCTACTCAGGCATGAATTTCCGCTTGTAGTTCTTGCGTTTGTGGACTGTCTCAGGGCATTCTCGTTTAATGCTCCAGCAGTAATCTGCCATCATATGTTTGTCCCATCTCCCCTTGGTGACGCTCTTCCATGGTCTTGAGGTCCTGATGGAACCGCTTGCCTTGCTCGTCACTTACAGCTCCTGGGTTCTCAGGGAATCTATCAAGATGACTGTACAGGTAATGGAGTTTGACACTCATGTTACATCCAAGATCGCGAAAAGCTGACAACATATTCGCTACAAGGGTTTCATAGTTGTCAGCTTTTTTATTGCCGAGAAAGTTTGCCATCACCGCCACAAATGAAAGCCATGCAGTCCTTTCCGTGTCGTTCATTTTTCTGGCAAATTCTTGATCACGCACAAGTGCACGAATCTGTGGTCCATCAAAAACACCTGCCTTGATCTTCTCGAAGGACAAACCAGGGAGCACAGAAAATATGTGTTGTAAGCATTCACCGTCAGTATTCAACGCCTTCATAAACTGTTTCATCAAGCCCAGCTTGATATGGAGAGGAGGAAATATGATCTTTTCTCGACTGACAATTGGATCGTTGGCAATATTTGGCATACCTGCCTTCAGAGTCTCACGTATGGGCCACTCCTTCTGGTTCCAGTGCTTTTCTCGAGCTCGGCTGTCCCACATGCAAAGATAGCAGGGGTACTTTGTAAATCCTCTTTGTTGACCTAGGAGGAAATTAACTATTTTGAGGTCCACACAAATTGTCCAGTTGTGCTCGTGGTATTTTAGTAGGTCAATCATAGTCTTAATGTCATTATATTCTTCTCGTAAATACACAGAGTGTCCAATTGGAACATCTGCATAGACATTGTCATTATGAAGTAGAACGCACTTCAAACTTTGCTTAGAACAATCTAGAAATAATCGCCAGTCATTTGGATGGTATACTGGCATCTCTAATTCCTGGAGAAGACCTGAGATATTATGACAATAAACAAACATATTCTCTTCTGTAAAAAATGGCACAAAAGCCTGCTCCCGATTTTAGAAGTATGACACTTTAGTTGTATGGTTCAGCTGATTCTTTTCTTGCATCCTGGAAGCTAACACTTCAGCTGCATTTTTGGAGAGACCCAAATCACGCACAAGGTCATTCAACTCTGGCTGGCTAAACTGTTGAGGAGTTAATGACTGTGGGGTCTCATAAGAAGGATCGCCAGATTCTGAAAGTATTTCTTGAGTTTCATCAGCAGTCTCTTGCTCTTGGTCACTACCCACATCTTCACATGGAAGAAATCCTTTAAAAAGTGGGATTGGGAGCTCATCAGAGTGCAGAGCAGGTCGGATTGCTGAGGGGATACTAGGATATGAGATTTTGTGTCTGTTTTTCTTGCCAATGCCCTTTGTATTGACCAGACAAAAATAGCAGTCAGTTGTGTGGTCCATCGGTTCTTGCCAGGTCATGGGAATTCCGAAAGGTAAACCCTTACGTTTCTCTTTTGTCCAGTCACGCAGCATTTCCTCGCAGTTATGACACACAATATGTGAAGCCCATTTCTTGTCTTGGTCACCAAGAGCAAGTCCAAAGTACGCTTTATAAGCACACCTCACAAACGATGTTATATTACGCCTTTGACGAATAAGCGTGAAGCATCCACAAATATAACAGAAAGCGTCCGGCTTGTTCTCACATTGACGTCTCCTTGTAGCCATGATCAGATCTGAAACAAAATCAAAACAATTTTAATATCTCTGTTAATAACATAAACGTGTAAGTAATTAATTTGACCACAAAATCTAAACAATTTTAATATCTCTGTTGATAACATAAACGTGTAAGTAATTAATTTGACCACAAAATCTAAACAATTTTAATATCTCTGTTGAACACGTTTCCTGCGATGGGACCCACCGGTGTCCCACTATTGTCTTACCTTCAACTAAGTTGCAGGCTAGAGACAAGTGTAACGACGACCTCACGTTATCATAGCTCATGCAGCACTGAAGCTGTTAGATGTACAAGAGCATCGCAGCAGTTGCTGGTTTGCCAATATAGGCATCGCAGGAAACGTGTTAATTTGACCACAAACGGCTAGAATGAAAAACTTAAAATTGCATTAAAACTAGAGCATGTAGAGCTGAACCGTTTTCATATTTGAATTTAGCAGGTCACAAAGGATAAGAATGAGTAAAAAAATCTTATGCAACTGAGATTTCGAAAAAATTTGTTGACCTGTGTTATTAATCGTATAATCGATAAAAAATGTATCACAACCGAATAAATGAGGTATCCAAAAATGTAAAAAACACAAGATTGATCGTTTGAAATTAAAGAAATATTGATATGCTATATACGCAAAATTTGAATGTTGAAGCTTTTTCTGTGTTTCTAACAAGTCGTGTCTAGCGAAGATTACAGCATAATTCATTTGCAAAAGAAAAATTTATAAGTGTCTGTTTCATTAAATAATGAATTTACGGTTTTGATTGACGATACTGATATCTAAGTTCACATAATTTGTTTTATTTGTAGCATTTTTCCAGCCTAAGTTTTGATAGATAAATATGTTCGATAACGTTAATAACGTGGTAAAAGAATATCATGAACATATCTAGAAACGCGAAAAAACTGCTTGCTGGTCTTTGTTGTACTCATTCATACTGAGATTTGTGAGTCTCGCATGGTCAGATGGTCAGGGTGCTTGACTCGTAATCTGAGGGTTGCGAGTTCGAATTCCCGTCACTATGACGGGATATACTCTCGTGAGGTTTTCCGTGAAATTACAAAAAACAAACCAAACTAAGCTTCGTTAAGAATAAAAATCCAATATCAATATACATGAATTCTTAACTGAAGTTACCAACTATTGATATTCCCTGTACTTGTTGAAGGTTCTACAAACGCAGAATCAAGTTACACTTTTTACACATTATACTTTTATTGACAAGGTTAGAGCGAAAAAAGAAAAGGTTTTACACAACAGCTGAATTAAATGTAGAGAAACTTTGAAAAACATAATTACAAACGTTTAATTTAAATAGCTTAAAAATAGGAATAGATGCATTCTCTAAATTCATACGATTTAATATAACAGAAGTCAAATAATAAAAATAAATAGAAATTAAAACAGGAGCACTTCTTGGACGGTAAAATAGACTGTCGCACTGACGACAAGAATAAAACCTTTCATGAGAAAGAATTGAGACATCCAGACCTGCTTTAACTACACCGATACCCTTAGAAACATAGGCAGAACAGTAAAAATAGGCCTGATAAATAGTGAACAGACCACATTCCTTGAATCTGTTAGAAACAGGTGTACGGTAATAAAACAGCATCATAAGCCTGAAGACTCTCTCTCTTTTTTTTTTAATAGCCAGACGGGGTTTAACACACTAAAGTACAAGGCTCAAACTCAAACACTCAAATATTAAGTGATTTGGCTGTAGAAAAATGACATAACACATCTGATAGGACATCTGAAGTGGAAAACCCTCCTACACCTGGTCATAATACAAATCACTCTGGCAAGCTTATTAGAAATCATTACAATAAATTCAACCTATCTAACTAAGCTTTACTGAATCGACTTTGAGCAAGGGGATACTACTGGAACTCAAACCCTCATTTTTCGGTTTTCTGGATATACTGAAACTTACTAATATTCAAATCAGGCAGTTGTAAAGAAGCCAAACTGTAATAGTTAACAACACACTGTTAGCAATTCTAAACCAACTAGCAGGAGTATTACCCACAATAATAAAAGTCTTATCGTAACATAAGGATTACTAGTGCCACTCGGACAAACTGAAAGTAAATCGTCTGTATAAACAATGAACAAGAGGGCATCAAGAACTGATTCTCGATGAATTCCACATAGAAGCCTATTGAGAAAAGACTTTATACCGCCAACTGTACTGTAGCATTGCTTACTAATCAAAAAAAAAAATTAGAATGTTATAAATATAATTAAGAGTCACATTTATGAAGCAAGACTGTGTAATTTACATTGTCAAATGCCTTGGCAACATCTAACGAGCAAAACAAAAGAGATCTTTTGGCCTCATAATCTTCAGTAAGCTTTATGATGATTGTCAACAGGTACTTTTCAGAAAACATATGTTTACTAAAACCAAATAGCAAACAACTTAGGATTTTATTGGTCTTAAAAACTTAATGACTTCATTATACCAAATGCGCTCAACAAAACAAGCAAACTCAGATATAGGCCGATAATCTTCTGTCCAGTGAGGATCACCATCCGTGTTAATAGATATGATTACAACAATTTGAAGAACTTTGCTAATAAAATATAAATTATTAACAAGTTTAGTTAAGAGATTAATAATGGGGTTGCAAGTAGATTTAACCGCTAAGGGTAAAACATTATCACATCCAATAGATGAAACACTTGGGAGTACCTTAACAGCTGCATGAATTTTTAGTGTTAATTATTAGGACCAAGATAAAGAGACTGAGCTACAAGATTATCTTTACATTTAATGCTGATAGGAACATTACTGAACCTACATAAATAATCGTTAAACGTATCGACATTATTGTCAGTGTCAATAAAACTATCATCCGAGTTTTTAGGCCCGGCATGGCCAGGCAGTTAAGGCACTGGACTTGTAATCCTAGGGTCACGGGTTTGAATCCCCATCGTACGGAATATGCTCACCCTTTAAGCCGTGGGGGCGTTATAATGTTACGGTCAATCCCAAGCTGCCTTCCCTCTACTCTTACACTGCTAAATTAGGGACGGCTAGCGCAGATAGCCCTCGTGTAGCTTTACACGAAATTCAAAATTAACCAAATCCTACTCCTTTGTTCATCAATTTATCGCCATGTACGTCGTGAGTTCCCGTCATGGAAAAATTGTAAGAATGCACAGCCTTCGATTGGCAACATGACCACTAACAAGCACATTATGTTCCTAATAGTGATTATAAGCCAAAATATCACCTATTTGCGTAAAGCGGCTATGAAGTTGTTGCTTACGCAAAATTACGTGTAATAATTCATAATCATCGAAAGTGGATATCTAGCGTTATTTAATTTAAGAGTTTCAATAAATAGGAAAATATGAGTTATAAATCTTGTAATAGTGCTTCACAAAAGTGGGAAAAGGCAAATCGATAACGGATTTTCCGTTTATAAAAGCGCTTCAATGAAGATTACTCAGTGCAAGAGTAAAACATTTCAGAGTGTCAGCCTTAATAAGTCTCTTCTGAATAGTAATAAACGTGGACGAAATAACGAAAAGGACAGAGACAAATGAAGTACCTAACGAGTTAAAATGTCACAATATATGACTTAAAAACATCACAAAAATTACTAAAAATATTTTTAAGCGTTGACACTGTGGCACCAAAACCCTTAATAGGTTGATAAATCCAAGATTTTATATTAACAACAGATATCAACTTACTTAATTAAAACGCACGACTTCGAACAGTAATAACATGGATAAATTAAAAAAAAAAGAATATGTTAAAAAAGGAACACGGAATTATCAAAATTTATATTGTCAAAGAGTAATACAAGATATAAAATATATCAATACCAAAACTGCACACTTTAGTATGACCAGTTAAAATCAAGGAGTTAAGATTGAAACTATACTTAAGATCAGGACAGAAATAAATAACGGTGACACTTCCATATCCAGAGTGTTTAACAAAAGAAATCAACATTACGACTTATTAACGGGACGGAGGTTTTTTTCGTAACAGCATGAATAAAAAATATTGAGTTATGAAGTTTTAAACCACAAGAACAAATTGAGTTAACATATCAGTTTTATGCCTAACACGTCTGACATTTAAATGTACCAAATTGAGCTCGTTGTTTGATGTCTATCTTTATTCTGTCTTTAAGCCACTCTATGGTGGAAAAAATGTCTGAGAATTACCTGTGTGGGACAAACAGAAAGTAAAAAATAAAATGTTATGTTCCTGAAGAAGACTACACAGAAGGATGTCGTTTGAGTAATCCTTGTAGAGCTAAGCTACTCACGGTTTTCAATGTTGAAACCATTTCCTTCATGAAAGAATCAATAACTCACTCAGATGAATTTAGTGCATACCGAACGTAAGTCGACTCCAATGAACCACGATTGTCCATCTGTTTTAACACCTCAAGTGGCATTACGTTCTTTTCGTGATTGTTCTCTTTTGTTTTGGATTGTGACAAATTATCCCTCTAGGCCATCCTTAACTTCGTCGTCAATAGTGGAGTGCACAAGTCCATCAATACAAATATTCCTTTTTTCCATGAGTTACACTACCTTTCTTCCTGGGTACATTACTCAATATTTTGACCAGAATAAGAGGATGATACTTCGTATTAGTAGCAGCAGTAAGAACTGGAAACTATAAAAGAACTACTTCTAAAACAAAGTCATCTTCCAGGACTGAAACTGATGCGTTTGGACCATGTTGAGCCACTAATTCCTCTCTGAATATATTTTATTTCAACATAACACCATTTAAGTTTATTCTGTAAATAGATATCGCCGAAAATATTCGCTTTTTAGCCGTGAAGGCGTTATAAAAATACGGTCAATCTCTCTATTTGATTAGAGTAGCCTAAGAGTATTGGCTAGCATTCTTCTTTCTTTCCATTTAGTTCATCACTTTTAAATTGAAGACAGCTATCACAGATAGCTCTCGAGTAATTTTGAATGAAACTAACAAACAAAGGTAAACACGTTTTCTAATAAAAAACTAGAAACATGCTTTCTCTTTAAAACAAAATATAATATTTTCTTAACATGACGTATGCTTTCAAAAACGAAATACCAATAAAACACAGTTTAATCTCTTAAAAATTTTTATTTCCTTTTTTGGGCCCTCTCCCCAATAGCACAGACTTGCAACGCATGCAAACCGGGTTTCAATACCTGTGGTGGGCTCATAACGAATAGCCCATTCTTTAGTTTTGTGCTTGACTACTAACAAACGAATTATTTTCCCGACTCAGAACTTTGCTCTTTCTTTCCAAAGTTGGTATTAACCGTTTCCATAACTACATATTGTTTTTCTCTTAACCTCTGTATTTTCTCATCAAAACACTAACAATTTTTCTGCGTTGATTATAGCTGTAGGAGAACATTTTGAATTTATTCCGAGACTATCTTTTCACATTTTTGGTTTGAAATACGTAATATATTACATTACATAAATAATAGAACATGTTCATTATTATGATGAAATGGTAATTCTGCTAATATTTTATTCATACAATAACCATGTAATCATCTAATCGTTATAATGAAGCACACTCATATAACTTGTTATTTTGCTTTACATCAAACAACAGGAACCCTTTTATGCACGAACAAATCGATCATTTACTAATAATTTATTCTGTACATACAAAACCATACCAGAATGCTAGATTTTGATCAGGTTGGTTAAGTCACACGTAAAAATAAAATACATGCATTTACAATCTTTCGTAATGGGATATTTAATGTACATTTTATATGGAAGGCGTGGTTGTGCGTATTCAATCACGCTCTTGGAAAGTTTGATTAGGTAGTATCAATTTCATTAAAAGCTTTACTATTATTTGACGAATGTGTGGCAATAAATAAAGTTACAAACCTATTTAATAAGTTTACTCCTATCCGAACTAGTTGCTAACATTCTTTGCCAACAGACAACAGAATAACGAAACACACACCGTCTAAAAACTATGTAACAGATTGATCCTTCTCCATATAGAAATTTTGCAAAACAAGTTTCAGTTTCAATATGTCACTACTGGTACTATTTAACCACTAGCACAGCAGCATATCTGCGGACTCATAACGCCCGAAAATGGGTTTCGATACAAATGATGGGGAGATGTTTCTTCGTGTAATGTTTTCTAATGCATGAAAATAGGAACACGTACAAAGTTGATTAAATATATAAACTAAATCGATTTAATTATTTTGTTTGCTTGGTTGGTTGGTTTTGAATTTCGCACAAAGCTACTCGAGGGCTATCTGTGCTAGTCGTCCCTAACTTAGCAGTGTAAGGCTAGAGGGAAGGCAGCTAGTTATCACCACCCACCGCCAACTCTTGGGCTACTCTTTTACCAACGGATAGTGGGATTGACCGTCACATTATAACGCCCCCATGGCTGAAATGGCAAACATGTTTGGCGCGACAGGGATTACGAGTTGCACGCCTTAACACGCTTGGCCATTCCAGGCCTAACTTAAAGTACACAAACATTTAAGAAAACCTATAGAAATAAACCAAGAAAGTATGTACTACTTTGTTAAACGGTGTCTTTCAAAACAATACTAATTTATGTGAATAGGTGTAACAAGGTTACTATATTGGTAAAATTGGGCCCGGCATAATCACATTTGTTTTATTTTATTCTCGTGTGAAGGAAATGGTCGCCAAGAAACAACCACGCGCACAAACATATGTATATATTCAGCTTATTACAAATCTATTATCTTCATGACATTATATGTAAATAAACCTGAAATAGAAACATAGATATAGTTCAGCAAAATCCACGTAATAAAACTATCCATATTACGAATGAAAGGATCTCAAGGATTAACAGTATTTTCACAAGCTAAACAATTGGACGATATCCGAAGTCAACGAGAAATTATCAAGGAACTTGTCGTACTACTGTTCACAGCTTCTGCCTGGCTCGGATGGCTTAAACCAAAATAAGGAACTCATTGTATTTTGAGGAGAATTGTTGTTAATTACCCACGTCCAACAATCATTGATGTATGCTCCAAAACCATTAGAAGTTATTTTAATAGAATGAGTTACAATGAAAAGTAGCTAGATAGAAGAACTTTAAAACAAATATGTTTACTTGTTTGAAATTAAACACAAAGCTACACAAGGGGCTATCTACGCTTTGCCCACTACAGATATCGATACTTTGATTTTAGCGTTGTAAGTCTGCAGACATGCCGCTGTACCACTGGGTGGAAACAAATATGCCCCAGTTTGCGCATCATGTACTGTGAGAACATTTAATGTTTTTTTTTAAATAGCAGTAGGCAGCACGAATTCTCTCACACCCTTTTGATTTTGTGGAACATTTTCCAACTTACCCAGATTTGAGTAATTCTCTAACCACAGATGTACCATGGTTTGACCACTGTATTCTCTGGAATTTTCGTTCAACCATTTGTAAGCCATGCCCTCTAGTGAAACAACTATGTGTCTGCAAACTTACAAAGCTAGAAACCAGTTTTCGACACCCGTGGTGTGCAAAGCACAGATTGTCCCTTCTGCTTAACTACAAACAAACAGTTTTGGGCAGCTAAACATTTAGTGGTATACAAAGGAACTCAGTCTACTGTTATGTGTGCTACAGTTGTAGAGCAAGGCATGCTACCTGTTTACAAAAATGATGAGCTTATTAGATAAAACAGTCTTTTCATACAAGACATACGACTATACATATGTAAAAACGGCTCGTTTGGGTTGAACATACGACTATACATATGTAAAAACGGCTCGTTTGGGTTGAGAAAATATTTTACGTAGAGGAGCGAATCTTTCGACCAGAAAAAGATATATCGGGGAATTTTTACTTCTCATGGCCAGAATAATCGTTAGATATGTATCCAGTCGAACATGTATGATTCTGCAAAAGTGTCTCAGACCACCGACTTCTAGAGAAGCCTCATTCAAGTACTCTTCCAGGAGTGAGATCAAATCTCACAATTCTATACTTCAAATTTTGTAAATATTTCGGAGAACCGTATTTATGCTATAATATTGTAAAAGGTAAATCCATTAGATACCAAACGTTGACATGTATCATTTATTTCATGTTTATTTATTAAACAAAACAATGCGAGACTGGTTATTAAAACGCTCGACTCGCATTCTCAGAGTCGGGGGTTCGAATCTCTTGAAACTGAATATCCTCACCATTTCAGCCGTAAGGGCAGTATAATGTTTCGATCAATCCTAGTATTCGTTGGTAAAAAATGAGCCCAAGAGTTAGCGTAAGTGATGTTGACTTGCTGCCTTCCTTTTAGTTTATCACTTTTATAATAGGAACTGCTAACTAAGTTTTGTGTTAACAATTTTGTAGCTTGAATTTCTCTCTTTGCGTTGTCTTTTATGAATTTCTAAAAAAAAATTAATGTTTTCATAACAGTTTTAGTGCCCTTTATTAAAACATACTGAATAAAATAATACTCTAGATTCTCTACTATATATATTTTTGCGGATCGTTTTGTGTTTCATTTTTTCAAGGCGTTACACCTGTATTTGCGAACAGTTACTTTTAAGCCAGATGTATTTCATATTTCAGACTTTCATGCATTTACACAAAGGCCTTGCGTGGGTGGTTTTGGGGTGACAAATTATTCCTCGATTGTTACAGTCTTTAAGTGCTCATATTCGAGAAATATTTCTGACTTAGATTCTTTTTACTTATGGGTCTTTTCTGGATCCTGCTTCTGATACAATGGAGATATTTAATCAGTCTTTGTTTCATAATCCTTTATTGACTGATAACCAAGGACGTTTTCCTTATTTTAAGAAGTTTGCAGATGCTGGAATTGTTCATGTTCGGGGTTTATTATAAGAGGTGATTCAACAGATTGTACAGAATGAATCCATTGTTGATTTGTGCAAGGAAGTTAATGGTACTGTTAGTTTGAGCACTATTTCGCATTTGGAGGTTTTATAATTTGCCCTTCCTCAGAGTTGAGTGATTTTGCTTCTTTCTAAATTACCGATGTCCAATTCCTCTCGTAGGGTCTTTTCATCTCCTTAAGTATCCAAAAGACAATTATTTTAATTTTGAGGGGTTTTCTATGAAGTGCATCTATACTATATTATAGGTTCCTATGCAACCTTTGATAGTATATAATCTTTGAAGTTCTGTGGCGTCATCAACTTAGCGGGGAAAAATAATGGAAGTCTTGTTTTGATCCTTTTCGTTTGGTGTAGGTTTTGTGAGTTATATATTTTTACTTCGAAATTTTGCAGCAAAAACAAATGTAAAACTGATTCATAGGGACTTCCATTTAACAGGTCTTGTGTCATGTGTCATTAGAATCATTTCCTATATAATGTTTCAGTGTGATAAGTGTCAGAAACGGTGAAATTTTGTTTTTCATATAATTTCAACTATGGTGGGTTATGTTATTAGCAGAAATCATAAAAAAAATGTACATGTCTTTTGAGGGGTTCTTATATAATGTCATATCTGAAGTTTATGCTCTGTTGTGTCGTACTTTTAGTTCATTGGAAGGTAATTTTGTTGAAGGGTCAGTTTATTCTGTTATTTTAAGGCGTGTTTAAAACGAAATATATTTTTGTAGGTTTTCTCACAAAAATAATCCGGAACGATTTTTGTGTATTCTACAGTTGGTAACCTGGTGAAGCGTTGTTCTCAGGGTCATATTCTTTACAAAGGTTTGGTTTAAGATATTTCTGTGAGATGTTTTCCTCATATGAGATTTGTTTTTATTGCATTATTAAGGTTTTTTAACATTGTTTTGTCTTTGAGCTTGAATTTCCTATAGTGTTCCCCTTCCTGGTTTGAGAGGTTGTTCTGGTGAGTTTCTCTTTGGACAATAATTGTTTGTTGTTGTTTGTGTGTGTGTATATTGGAAGATATTTTTTGTAATATATTTACACGATTTTATGTATAGTGTATATATCCACGTAGTCATTTTAAGGCTGATTCTTGTTTTAATTGTGTATTTATTTTAAAGTTTTAAAGTTGTTCTACTTTTAACAGTATATATGTATATATTGAAGAATTTATGTTTTAAAGTATAATGATTGTTGGTCACAATTAGTTGTGCTCAAACGCATGGTTATTTATTTATACTAAACTTAGATGACTTCGTTCTTTCTTAAGAATCACAAAATCAAAACTGGTTGAATACTGTTTAATTACCTTCAACTTATAGAAAACCTCATTTAAACAGTGTTGTTTTTTTTTCCTAGACCAAATATGTGGAGACACAGTTATAGGAAATTTTATGTAATTTCCAAAACTAAAGAGATTGCGACTGAAAAATAAATTGCTAAAGAAATAAACACGTTGATTTTTTTAAATAGTTTACGTTCTTAATGATTTTATATGGAAATAAATATTATCAACATAGCTCAAATGGAACCTAGATAAACGACTAACCTTCATTCAGTAGGTTGATAATAATAGTGATAAGAATAATTAAAAAACGTGATTTTTTCAATTCTTAAACACATATCCTATTACATATTTGTAAAATATTATTATGAAAGTTTGAATAAGTGCAACTGACTTTGAATTATTTTCAAAATATATCGGTTGGTGATACCAAAATTTCACAACGGGTCTCTAAAATGTACATAAAATGAATGTAATTAATTCATAACAAATAATAGAATATTACTAGAATTACTAAAACCACATTTTGGATAAAATAACTTTTGCAAAAACATTATAAAGATACATTTAGAAAAATTGCAAACATCATTTAAAGTAGAAAATGCAGAACAATTTTTCGATAATACATTCGAAAATATTGGCAACAAACATACAGTATTGAGAAAGAAAAGAATTATTAATTTTTAATACTTTAAATATTGAACTTTAAATTAAACATGTTCTGCACAAATGTGTTTAATTAAGAGTTTTGAGTATTTGTTACAGCTGGCACAAATAAATAAGAATTTGTAATAAATTACAAATACCTGTGTAAAAACTATTATACCGTGATTTCAAGAAACAACAAATTAAGATTTTAATTGATATATATGATCTGGAAGGGAGCAAGATTCTCTAATAGAGAAAAATTTAACCCTACAAATTACGTATTATTTATTCACGATTAAATTGATTATGAAACTGTGATAATTACGAGTTAAGAAAACCACTGTATCTTTTCAAATAGTTTGGCTTGAATAGGTTTGTAATTGAGGCCTAATTTTTTAGATGTTCGAATGTTTTTGACAGTTTCGTTTGTTCAGCGAATGGTTATAATATCTCATCAAAAACAACATAATTGTAAAACCAAAAGGTGCAACCAAAAAAACAAACAAACATAAATTGCGACCCGAAAGATATGAAATCATAATTTGCAGACAAAACGAGAAAATGTTGATGGCTGAAACTTTAGGTTTGTTTCTGAAATTCGCTCAAAGTTACACGAAGGCTCTCTGCTCTATGATCCTCTTAGCTAGCAGTATAAAATTACATGGAAAGCAGTTCGTCATTGTCAACCACCGCCAACTCTTGGAGTCGAGTACCATAACCAACTGACCATGCTGAGCTACAATGTAATGCAAACTATGTTCATCTACATAAAGACAAAACAAAAAAGTTGTCCAACTGATTTCCTGTGGTAATAATGCATACGTTACACATTTTGTAAAATTTTGATTGCTAAGTCACAACAGTTTGGATAAAATTTTAACTATCAACATTTTCTTATTTTGGCCGCAAACTTTGATTTCACGTCTGTCGGTCACAATTTTATTTTGTGTTTGTTTGTTTGTTTTTGAATTTCGCACAAAGCTCATCGAGGGTTATCTGTATTAGCCGTCCCTAATTTAGTAGTGTAAGACTAGAGGGAAGGAAGCTAGTCATCACCACCCACCGCTAACTCTTTGTCTACTCTTTTACTAATGAATAGTGGGATTGACCGTATTATTATAACGCCTTCACAGTCGAAAGAGCGAGCTGTTTGACGTGATGGGGATGCGAACCCGCGACTCTCAGAGTACGAATCGCACGCCTTAACACGCTTGGCCATGCAGGGCCAATTTATTTTTTATTTTTTTTACCATACCTCTTTCATACAGCTGTTTTTAATTAGATATCACTCTTTGTTGTTGTACATTATTTAAAATTGTCTGAAAAGAGGCATAAATTTGATACTCAAACATAGTTTGGAATAATTATAATTAAATTTGGAGACATTATATTTTCATTTAGGTTTTATACAATAACTTTAACTTCATATCTGTCCAGTGTTTTTTTCGATAGATATCATGTTTCGTGTTTAATTTTAAAAACACAATAATGTATTATAAAATATGCTCGCTACATGGCAGGAACGAAGTTAATTACGCATCTCGGAGTATTTTTATTAGTTTTAATTCTGATGCAAAGTGGTATGGAAAAATCATCCAAAACGTTTTACTCGATGGTGGTTTTAGATTCATAAATTCCGTATTTCGTGTCTGAGTTTTATAACATTAAAAGCATTTTACTTTACATAAGACTCTATTGTGTGGTAAAAATTTCAAAGCGATGGAAATAGCTAATGTTTCTCCAAGGAAGCACAACATTTATGATTTTTTAGCGTAATCTTTGCTTATTTTTGTCCGTATCTCCGAAAATACCTAAGCTACTGCAACCATAGTTGCTGACAAGGTAAAGAAACGTATATACTCGGTATGTATGAATTTGAAAGAAATCGATTAAAGTGATGTTTTCTCTCTGGTGCGAAGAAGAAAAAACGGAGAATCTCAGGCTAAGTTTTGCCTGCTGCAGAACGATAAGGATTGAAGTGATTTCTTTGAAATTTGGTGTGTAATACAAGAAGATTTGGGAGTCCTAACATGTAAAATATGGGAGAGTTTGATCTTATGAGGATGATTAAAAAACCTATAGTTTACATTCTTGTTAATAGCTACACGACACACACTCGTATGTCTTGACAACATAACATTTTAACTACATTTTAGAAGCATTAAGGATTGAGTGAACAAATGGTATTTTTGGAAAACAAATACTTTTGTAGTTAAAATAGTTGTCTCTTAGTTTCCTAGTGTATCAGTGGTAAGTTTAGAATTTGTTTGTATTAGACCAAAGTCACATTGCTCTGTCTGTTATTTCTACCGCGAAGAACTGACTCTCAAATTTTAGCGTTGTAAGTCTGTAAAATTAATGCTGTCCCACCAAGGCACGTAAGTTTATTTATTTATAAGCTATTATGTAGCTTTGCCCTAAAACAAATAAGTAAAAGACGTCTTTCATCTTAATTACTGGAAAAAACAATTCCATAAACTAATAATTGAAATGCTTAGTACTTGTGTGCTTCGAAACAAAGGAACTTTCAACTGCGTTGAAACAAGAATATAGCTTTGAAACAAATCAGTGTGTTGTTATTATAAGTACCTGAGGCATTTAATTAACCATCCTCTAGCGACCAAATATTTGTATACTAATTACTGATCACATCAATAAACTTACAATTCAAACCCTTGGATAATTCACGAGATAATTACGTAACGTTGTAAATATACGTCGCTTAGGCTTTTGTGGTTGGGGCCTTAAGCATGTATTACACTTTATCTTAATCCATGAATAATGAATTTATCATTAAATTACTTCGAGCTGTTTAAACTAAGAGTTTAATAAACATCACCTCGCACTGAAATCTTTCAATTCAATTAGACATTTTAGTCATTCAACATTTTTAAGGTAATGAACAAAATTACTTTAAGTGTTTTATTTTGATCATCCTAATCTAATTCATTGCTCTAAATTTTTTATATTCTTATAAATTGAGTTTAAAAAAAAAGGTTTTATAACTACTTGTGGCACGTGTTAGTCTTATGGTATACATCCGGTTTCGAAGCTCATAAGCTGCATTCGATTCCCCGCGATATTAGAACAAAAAATCAGATATTTTAAACTATGAGTATTTATAAGAATGACAATCAATCTTTTGCATGTGTGTGTGTGGTATTAGGTTGCTGCTGGGGACCGGCATGGCCAAGTGTATTAAGGCGTTCGAGTCGTACTCCGAGGGTCACGGGTTCGAATCCCGATCGCACCAAACTTGCTCGCCCTTTCAGCCGTGGGGCGTTATAATGTGGCAGTCAATCCCACTATTCTTTGACAAAGGAGTAGCCCAAGAGTTGGCGGTGGGTGGTGATGACTAGCTGCCTACCCTCTAGGCTTACACTGCTAAATTAGGGACGGCTAACACAGATAGCCCTCAAATAGCTTTGTGCGAAATTCAAAAAAACAAACAAACGATGACTAATTTTTGATTATTACGAAGGTGATACACCTTCTCTTACTGTAATTATGAATAAAATATTTTTCCTTATTCTACGTAATGTTAGTGAGATATTCCTAACTAATAAAAGAGTTTTCTTTACTTAAAACTAAAATTCACAATGCAATAAGAAAAAAGTAACAATTATTCGTAAATACCAATTTTTCGTTCAAAAATTAGCACCTTCTTACTTTGTGATCTTACACACACACAATTAGATTTAAATTAATTGTAGTTCTTGTCATTCTTTCTCTTAATTTTGACTGCCATGTAATTTTGTCTCTTTTGGGTTCAGGAAATTGGTAAGAGCTACCAGAAATTATTTTAAAATCCGGTGAAACCCTCTCGCTCTCAGCTTATTCTAAGAGGTGAGGGTGTAATGTCTAGCTTTGAATAGCTGAATTATTCACTGTTCTCTGACATTAAAATCTGCTTAAACATGTACAATTTGTCAGCAATGGATCAGAGTTGTATCTTTGACCGACCCTAAATTAGACAGCAAATAGGTATCTTAAATTAATCAAAATAGAATAAGTAATGTTTATTTATAACGTATATGTATATATATATATATTTATAATTTTACATAACATTCCGTCAATGTTATTATCATGAATGAAATGTTTTTGGTTATTCAACCATCTATACAACTGCTCTAAAAAATCGCTTTTATCCTTATCGTTTTACAGCAGGCGAAACTTCTCCCTAAATTCTTCGTTTTTTTTCTCTTCGCACCAGTGAAAACAACAACTTCACTTTAATCGATTCCTTGCAAATTTGTACATACCTGATACATATGTCCCTCTACCTTTACAGTAACTTTGGTTGTAGTAGTAGGAATATTCCGGAGTTATGGACACATATAACCAAACACTACGCTAAAATCTCTTAAATGTTTGCGTTCGTCTGCAGAAAAACTAACTCGGCGGACCATGCATAAAATTCTACCACGCATTAAGAAGTCCTTAAAAGTAGACCGTCTTCAGTTTTAGAAAAATCGGACGAGAACTCTGGAAGTTATAAATCCAAAACCACAATCTTAAAAATTTTGCACGATTTTTTCCTTACAACGTTGATATAACCCCATTCGAAACTTATAACAATATGAAATTTATATTCTTTTTAGTTATTTTCACCTGATGTCCAACAAAAAAAAACGAGTGATATCTTATTTAAAATAGCGTAGGTATAAAACAAAGCTACTATAAAAAAATGCGACCGAAAGAAATGAAATGAGAAATTGATGATCATCAAAATTTTATGCAAACTATTTCCAAAATGTATTCAAAATTTTACAAAATTTGCAGAGTATGCATATCCACTACAAGAAATTATATTGGTTCCTGTTTTTTGTCTGTGTATAGCTAAACTTAAAACAAATGATGTGATGGAAGATATTATTAATTGGTTTCCTTTTCACTGGTCAGTTGTTTCAAAGCAGGGATGGCTACATGTGAAGCATAAGGGTCCCTGATATGGATGTTTATTGTGCATACGCAAAACTTTCTTTAGTTACCAACATTTCTCATAAACTAATATCTTAAATATATTTTTCTCATTTACGTTTAACTTCTAATGTTGTCTTAACATGTAACTTTAGACTTTATTTTTTTCTTTCACTGTTTTCATTAATCTCACTTACAGACAACTTAACTGGTAGTCGTCACTTCATCAAATCATCATACGTCGAATGTGATGCACGTAAGGGCACTCAGTGAAACAGTAGTATGTCTCACACTTCTAGAAACTGGATTTCAATACTCTGGTAGACAGAGTACAGATGGCCCATTGTAGTGCTTTGTGTTTAATTCCAATTGATCAATACATGTAAAATATGTATCTGTTATAATTTCATAATATCTTTTTAGCAGATATATCAATGTCGGCAAATGTTTCATGCATGCATACAGCACACATCTAAAAAAAATTATCTTAATTTAGAAAATTAATTTATTCTAATTTACTATGCAATTTTGTTTTTATATGCTGTGTGGCGGATTTGCTATTATATATCTAGTTTAGCATCGACGTTTATGTAATACAAATTTGTATTTGAAAATGAAGATAACTTATACTGTAAAATGTGTTGCAAAATCCCAGTCTACTCACTAAATTTGTAGAATATTCTAGAAAGTAATATCAACAACATACGTGTATACGAAAGCACTATGGTATGATCGGTAATTGTTATGTAAAGTAAAATTTCTAGAAACTCTTTTGATACTCCTGATGAAACGTAACCAAGACAACGCGACATGAAACAGTTTATATTATTGGTTATATTATAAACATCGGAAGCTATAACTGTCATTAATCTTACTAATCGGGAACTTTAGGTATTGAACAGGAACGTTTATAGATTTCGAACATTAGAAACCATTTAACTTCAGTGGATTAAGATGAGCTGTGTTCTCAAGTTTCGCAACACCTTATCACTAAATTGCGCCACGCACTTTCGGGCCGCAGGGATGCTATAAGCACTTGGTGTTGCTTTATGTGACATTTCTGAAACAAACAACAACAAAAATGAACTAAAAATGATAAGAGAGCAGAATTCCACTTTTCAAACAATATACTTCTATGACAATGATACAAGGTTAGATGCCAGAGGAATTTTTAGAAGAGGCTCACCACACTCTAATTCTGGATCTTATCACAGTATTCTGTCAGTGCGAAGTTAAATATCATTTCCCTAGGTTCGAACCACGGATTGCAAACAAGTCAACAACAATCTACTTAATATTAATAATTTAGTATGAAGAAGTATAACCAAAGTAAATAGGTTGAAGTTTGTTATTGTATTTTCAAAATAATTAAAATGTAATAGAAGATTTGTAAACAAAATATTAAGAATATTAATTTAGTTTGTTGGTTTTGGTCAAGCGTAAAGCTACACAATGGATTATCTTTGTTCTGCTCATCATGAGTTACCATATAAGTTTTGACTTAACAAAATAAAAGTTTAGTTTAATCGCCGCAAGGTGAGCTCATCAGTAAGTTTTATAATTGATAATGCTAAACATTGAGCTTCGATACCAGTGTTTGGCACGAAACAGCACATCTAGCCCATTGTGTAATTTTGCGCTTAATTCCAAACAAACAGATGAGCTTTTAATGATCTTTGTTGTGTAGGGATCTCTCAAACAGAGAACAAGACTCGTCTAAAAATGATTGGAAACTGGACCTAAAAAGGCACCTTCGAGAAAATAGACCTTGGTAATATGTAACAATTCTCTTTGTTGAGGAAATGCTAATTCTATAAATAAAACTATAATAGTGTCGATTCTATTTTGGATAATAAACGTTTTAAAAATCATAACAGTGTGGTGTTTAACTTAACAAGTACGTATAAAATGTGTTAAATTTAAACAAAAAGAGATTTATGTTTTCTCTCTTTACTATAATTTGTTAACTGCCCGGTTTTTAACAATGCCAAAAAAACACTTATGTTTATCATTATATATTTGATTATTCCCCGTCACACAAAACATGCTCGCCCTGTGGGGGCGTTATAATGTGACGATCAGTCCCACTATTCGTTGGAAAAAGAGTAGCCCAACTGTTGGCGGTGGGTGGTGATGAATAGCTGCCTTTCCACTACTAAATTAGGGACGGCTAGCGCAGATAGCCCTCGTGTAGCTTTGCACGAAATTGAAAAACAAACAAATAATAATCTGGAAAAAAATATATTTAAGTACTTTGTTTTAATCGCTGTTAATGCACTTGTTTTAACAATCTATAAAACTATTTTTATTGTTCACCAAAATTAAGATCTTTATATTTCAGCAAGATAAACATCTTTTATAATTCTCACTATTCTTTATCAAAATGAACTTCACTTGTTCACTGTGTAAAATTTAAAAGCACCAAAGTTTCTCCATCATATAGTTATCTTGTTTCACGGCATTTTTATGTCACAAATCTATGTTGGTGTATTCGTAGAGCCAAGAGAATAAACTTTACGTCAGGTAAATGACTTGGCTACAACGTATGGATAGGAGATTTACTTTTAGAAAGATAAAAAGAGACTTTAATCGGAAACATGTAATGTACGGAAGTGGAAATTTCGATTGATTTACGTTTTGTTCGTAGTTCTCCGCCTGGCCAACTTACTTTATGTGAAAAGTTCAACTGGCTTATTTTATTTTCATACTTCTATGCCTGGCCAAGTTATTCTTTGTGGAAAGTTTGATAGCTCGCATAATATTACTCAGTGTACGAGATGTAACAGTACAACTAAATTACTCTACATGCGTGTTTTCATAATCCTAATAGTTCATCGTATATATGTATTAATAACGGAAATGATTGCATTATGAACACGTTTAATAGTCCAACGAGTTCATTTACATTAATGAACTAATTGAGCGATGTTCTGATGAAAATATTAATTTTACACATATATCTGTTATTTGACAGTGTACAGATCTTAATAACGTGTACTTTACATACGAATTTTGATCGTTCGACTTTGTTTTTTTTTTACAGATGAATATACTGTATTAATTTATTTCGGTAAAAAAAATGTTGTGTGTGGTGCGTGATTAAATTTCTTTAATACGTTACTGTGTATTAAATAACACAAGTCAGTTACGGTGTGTACATACTCTAATCGTTCAATATTTTAAGAATAAACTTATCTGCAGTATGTACACGATATAAGTTCAAATAATGTATTCTAATGACGTATTAAATAACACAAGTCAGTTATGGTGTGTACATACTCTAATCATTCAATATTTTAACACTCCTACGAAAAGTGGTCTAATAGGCCCCAGAGCAACTTGAAAGGTTATTAATATTAGGCTAATAATTTTGTATTTAAATGAAATTGTCATTTCATTTAATGAAATCAAATCAAATCTTGATTTAATGAAATGAAATCAAATGAAATGGCAATTTCATTTAAATACAAATTTATTAGCCTAATATTAATAACCTTTCAAGTTGCTCTGGGGCCTATTAAGCCCAACTTTTCGTAGGAGTGTTAAGAATAAACTTAGCTGCAGTATGCACACGATATAAGTTCAAATAATGTATTCTAATGACGTATTAAATAACACAAGCCAGTTACGGTGTGTACATACTCTAATCGTTCAATATTTCAAGAATAAACTTAGCTGCAGTATGCACACGTTATATGTTCAAATAATGTATTCTAATGACGTATTAAATAACACAAGCCAGTTACGGTGTGTACATACTCTAATCGTTCAATATTTGAAGAATAAACTTAGCTGCAGTATGCACACGTTATATGTTTAAATAATGTATTCTAATGACGTAATTCGGCACTTAACTGAGTTGCTCTATATAAGTGTTTTAGTGTTAACTTTTGATCTGTTGAACTCATAATTCATAGTTTTGAAATAATGGGTCAAAAATGTTTCCAACTCTCAGTTTGGACTTATTTGTTTAAGAAAGGTTGTCTGTTTGCGATGTTTCATTGTTTTGTTATCAGTATAATTAAATAAAATAGAAGTGAAGTTAAACTAAAATAATAGCAAATAAAGCAAATCGAAAGAACCTGAAGTAGAAACATGTATACGTCGAGAAATTTAAATCATGTTTTTTAAACAAGATGTTACAAGTACTTGCACGACGTTACTTACATTAAATAATATAAAACTGCATCATAAGGACTTCAATACTGTCGTTTTCGAGGCTGTGGAATACTTTGTAAGAAGCAAGTATTTAGTAAGCCTGAAGATAGTTTAAAAAAAAAGATGAGAAAGACTAGAGGTACGACAAGTAATCTGGATACCCTTTGGAATTAAGAAAGGTCTTTTGGTACTTTGTGGTACGTTGAATAAACCAGATATCTCAAATAAGGAAAGGATGTTGAAAATTTACAGTCTTCGTTAAAAGGTATGAGCCAAATACTCAAAGAAGTAACTTTAAAATATCGGAAAACCACATGATGTGGTGTGACAGCGTCTGATCGCAACAACATCAGCGAACTAGTAGGGAGGATCAAAATACATTGGCTTACTCAGGCTAGTTGAAACAGCAAAGTGCCTGAGCCCCGTGTCAATCGAGAAACGAGCAAGTTGGCTACAGCAATGATCCTCCCAAGACAGACAGCAGATTGTTGTAGAAAGGAAGATGGAAAGACACTTGATTAGGACACATGAGATGCCTAGACACCCTTTGTAGGGTGGCTGAATTAAAGACAATTGAGAGATAGCCTCAGTCTTACCACTCGACAGAAAGATATAAACCTGCTGCTTGACAACTTGTGCGCTATGGTTATTCAGGGGAAGAATCACCCTAAGATACCATATCACGTGAAGTATCTTTCTCTTTACCACCTTTGCCCTGCCAAACAAGTTAGCAGGGCTGTAGCGATAAACTTGAACTGCCAAACTAACACACTGAACTACCTCTCTCTAGGGAACCTCAGGCTCCACAAGAAAGTGAATCCTGTGATATTTAACTGAAAAAGAAGTCCATGCAGAACGTGGATGAGGACCATTTGCCTGAGACTTGGTGTAGTTGAACTGGGCTGTACTGGCCTAAGAGTACGTTTTGACAATTGCTTGTGCTGAAACCAAGGATTTTTGGTTGGATTAAAAGAGGTTCACGTCATTCTCATGCCTGAAATATTTAACTGACACCTTCCCTGGCAATGAAAGGCCATGCACTGAAACCGAGTGGTACAGATAAGAGAGAAGACACTCTATCATCAACGTGAAGATAAAAGATGATAATGGACATCATTGATGGACACCCTGACAGATGTTATAGGTGCCCATCAAGTATCTATTTATTAAAATCCTGCTCGAAGAAGACCTATAGAAAATTCGTACATACTGCACAAAAACTGGAGGAAAACCACATCTCTCTAAAATATAACACAAAAATTTGTGGTGAACTCAGTCAAAAGCTTTACTCTGATCAAGTGACACAAAATTTGCAAGGATGTTCCTGTCCGTCATGTAATGGAACAGGTCACGTAGAAGCATCAATTTTTGTTGGATACTTCTACCCCACACGAAACACGTTTGAGTGCCAAAGACAAAATTGGGCATGACAGCACTCAAACGGGCACACAGGACTTTAGATACAATCTTTGCGTCCACATTCAGGAATGATATGAGACGCCACGAGGAGAAATCTTCAGACTGGATGGGATCCTTACAGATTAGTGTAATTAACCTATCCATTGCACCCAGAGGCATGGAACAACGGGTTCGACAGTCATTAAAAAGTATAAAAAAGAGGGGTCCGATAACATGCCAAACTGGCGATAGAATTCCATCAGCAGGCCATCTGATCTGGACACTTACCAAGTGACATGGGCTGGATAGCTGACAAACATTCATCCAAAGTAATGGGTTTCACGAGGTTCTCAAGTTGTGATGGGTCGAAGGTTGGCAAGAACTGTTTAATGTCTCACCAAACTCCCTCGTCCACGGATGAAGCCGAATATAACTGACTATAAATAAGTAAGGAACGTGTTAAGGATGTCAGTATTGCTCGAGAACACTTAACGATCTTCTCTCAACAGACTGGAGATTTGCCTGTTTTTGGACATCTTTTGTGCAATGCACAGTGGAACCCTAGTAACATTTCTGGGCCTCTCAATGTCCGAAAGTAACCAATGATCTATTGGTCTATCCCAAAACAAGACTGCCAAGGTATCCTGCTTGCCTTGCATACATTCTTACATGCCTGTCTGCCTCAGCAAGGAGGCACAGACTTCCCTAAGACCCCTATCAGGTCTCATTGATGGTGTCTACAGAAGAGAGACCTTGGAAAAAGGTGATCAATTCATTCCCAACCACGTCCTCAGCGAGTAAGGAGACATTGAATCTCCATACTTCTGTATCCCTAAAACAAGTGAAAAGTCCTGCAATGTGGTTAAAAAGGCTCGATAGTTAGACCCATGAAACGAAACATCACCAACCCGATAGATTACAGCTCTACCTATGGACTGCTTGAGGTCAGCTGTCACATAGAAACGATCAAGGCGACAAGATATGCCATGACCAGTCCAAGTGGCAATAAAGACTGTAAACTGCACGTCAGACATCGTAAAAATCAAAGTCTAACAACACCAATCACAGAAGTTGCGTATTCTAATCACCAAAAGGGAGGTCTCTCCCAATTTTTCGAGATAGGGGTCCAGCAAACAGTTGAAGTCATCCCAAATGAAGATATCAGCCTGCATTATCAAGTACCTGTCCAAGGAAAAAGAGAACACTCAATGTTTTCCCCTAACCAGGTCTAATATTAACAAGCCGAATCTTTTCACCTAGAGTGATGACATCAATGCATGCAACTTGCCCTTCAGGATCATTATGTGATGCGAGAATATTACCAGAGAAGTTGGGGTTAAGAAGGATTCCTACACCTCGTGCATGAGTCAAACCAAAGGACCAAAAATTGAAATGGAAAATGGTTGATGAAAAAAAAGTGCTCCCTCCTTGAAGTGAAATGAGTCTCCTGCAGGAAAACTGCAGGGAGAAAGCATAGAACTGTTTAGCACAGCTATGCATCCTCTGGATATTAAGAGTGAGTCAGGAGAATCCCATCAACCCTTCAGGAAGAACTGATCACTTCCATTGTTGCTTTGGTTTTATTCCCAGCAGTGTAGAGTCGTGCACCCTCTTCAGGATGCCTGGCTCAGCTGATGATTCTTCAGGGTGATCATCCAAGAGGGATAACCACTGCAGAAATTTACTATTCCCCAGACATGAGTCTGAGACATTGAAAGGATGCCTGAGTTCAGGCTCCTCTCCTTCCTCCAGTGATCCTGGCAAGCTCGAGAGATTAGGGAAGTGCTCTACATATTCTTGGGGAGAGAAACCCCCAAAAAGAAGGATGGAAAGGGCAGCTCGTTCTGTACAGGTGTATAGTTCTTCCATCAACCAAAGAGAGGGCAGGGTCCCCCTTAAACATGCGAGGAGGCCTAAGCCCTTCAGACACTGACTCCACCCGAGCATGATACAATGAACATGACTTGGTAGTTCTTATGTTTGAGGGGTACAAATGTTGTTCACCAGGAAGATGTTATGAATGAGGCGCCAGTTGAAACCTGAATATAACTAGCAACTTGACGCATCACTACTGGGTTCCAAATAACATCCCACGGAGTAGCAGGATGGTGTTTCTCCATCCTGTGAGTACATTTCGGGGCAAGAAGCCAGTAGAGAGAACCGGCGTTTGCCAAAAAGTCACGTGAGTTGGGGTGGCAACGTCTGATCGCCGCAACAGCGTCAGTATACCAAAGAATCAAAACACATTGGTTTACTCAGGCTTGGTAAAACACCAAAATGCCTGGGCCTGTGCTCGTCAAGAAACGAACAAGTTTGTTACCGGGATGATCCTCCCAAGACAGAGAACAGAAAGTTGTGGACAAAAAAGAGAAATACACTTGGTTAGAACACGTGGGATGCTCAGACCTCCCTTGTGAGGTGGCTTAATTAAAGACAACCGAGACACTGCCTTAGTCTTACCACTCTACACGACAGCTTGTGCATTACGGTTATTCAGAGGAAGAATCGCCCCAAGATACCATATAGAGGATTATCCTCCTCTTGATCACCTCAGCCCTTCCAAACATGGTAATCTTGAACTACCGAACTGACACGTTGCACCATCTCTTTCAACCATCCTCCGTAAAAGGGCATTCCAAAATTGTTTGACCACCTAAAAGCACTTTTTAACTTATCACTATCCTCAGGATACATACCAGTTTCTTGGAAGCTTGCTAATATATTAATGTTCCATAAGGAAGGAAAGCTAGCAAATAAACCTAATAGCCACCGACCAATCAGTCTGTCCAGCTGAGTTGGCAAAATTCTCGAAAAAATAATCAGTAATAGAACGTCCACATTCTTGCAGATAACATCAAAATTACCAGAAGAACAAAATGGATTTAGAAAACTTAGACAACAACTGACCACTTAGTCAGACTAACGGAAAAGATAATAAATAGCTTTAACAAAAAAAATGCGCTGTCACCTGCTTTCTTGACGTTGAGAAAGCATTTGACACTGTATGGCACGATGGTCTACGGTTCTGTATGAATGAAATGGGACTACTGCGTGGAATTATTCGCTGGTTATATAACGTTTTGGAAAATAGACGACGTAGAGGGTACCTTTTTTGAGCACTTTACTCCAAAAGCTGGTGTCCTTCAAGGAGAGGTGGTTAGCCCTATACTCTTCATCATATATGTAAACAATTTGCCATTGAAGGATCCTAATCATGGATTCTTCTCAGAGTTCACTGATGATTTGGCAGTCTGAAAAAGTGCCACAACACCAACAATAGCAGCCACAAACATACAACCACAACTAAATAAAATAAGCGAATACAGTAAAAAATATAGAATAAAAATAAATACAGCAAAAACACAACTTGTCGTCTTTACAAAGCTAACAAAATACAAAAACTACAGCCTGAAATATATATGAATGGAACACTACTTCAGACCGCCACATAGGCAAAATTTCTAGGTCTGACCTATGACTCAAAATTAAATGAATAAATTATGTTAAGGAAATTGAAAATAAAGTCTGGCGAAGAACCACCTGTGCTAGGAGTCTAACTGGTAAGAATAGTGAAGCATCAACAGACAGCATACTAAATATATATAAAACATTCATTAGACCAGTAATAGACTATGCAGCTCCAGCATGGATAAATGTAAGTCACAAAATAATTAAACCCAAGCTACAAACAATGAAAAACACTCCTCACAACAGCATACATAGTTCCCAGAACCACATCATCTAAATTCATACACAAATATTCAAACATACCAACCATAGAAGATAGACTCTTACATAGTGCAATAACGTATTTTGATAAAAGCTGGATGAAAAGTGAATTATTATGCAAACTAGATAGGTACTTCATGCATGTTGAAGATAGTCTTAAACACTTCTCCCCGGTCAGCATATATTTTAAGCATAAAAATAAATAATAATAAAAATTTATATAAATATATAGAAGGAAAAAAAAGGGGCCACCACCAAACTGGACTTCCTATTGATGGGGCAAAATAATATCTGTAAATGTATGCCAGTATATGAACACTGCCCTGAAAAGGGTCAGAGCAATTCAGCCCACTCTGACTCTAAAACAGTAAATAAAACCAACAAACACTGCATGACTATACAAGTGAAGGAAGGAGAAAGAGGCCAAAAGCACCTGACCCCCAAAGAGCATATGACACCCAAAACCCGAGAGAAAGAGACCACCTCTTCCAACACCAGCAATGTTTGTTTATTTGTTTTGAATTTCGCGCAAAGCTACTCGAGGGCTATCTGCGCTAGCTGTCCCTAATTTAGCAATGTAAGACTAGATGGAAGGCAACTAGTCATCACCACACACCGCCAACTCTTGGGTTACTCTTTTACCAACGAATAGTGGGATTGACCGTCACAGTATGACGCCCCCACGGCTGAAAGGGCGAGCATGTTTAGTGCGACCGGGATTCAACCCGCGACCCTCGGATTACGATTTGAACGCCTTAACACACTTGGCCGTGCCGGGCCCACCAGAAATGGCAGACACAACTATACAACCAAAATTAAATACAATAAGTGAATATTGTCAAAAATATAGAATCAAAATAAACACAGCTAAGACACAACTAGTAGTATTCACAAAATTAACTAAACACAAAAATGTACAACAACAGATCTATATGAATGGAGCACTTCTTCAGGCTGCTACATCTGCAACATTTTTAGGACTAGCAATTGAATCTTTGCTTACATGGATAAACCATATAAATAATATCGAAACAAAAAGTTGGCGAGGAACAAACTATGCTAGGAGTAAAAATAGTAAAGCAACGGCAAATAACATCATAAAAATATACAAAACATACATTAGACCTGTAATTGACTATGAAGCTCCTGTATAGATAAATGTAAGTAAAAAAACTAGTAGAAGCAAAACTACAAACAATACAAAATACATTACTTACAACAGTTTATAAAGTACCTAGAACAACATCATCAGAATTCATGCATAAATACGCACATTTAGAAACAATAGCAGATAGATTCCTACATAGTACAATAAATTACTTTGACAAAAACTGGAGAAAAAACGAACTGGTAAGCGAACTAGACAGTTACTGTTTACATGATAAGGATAGACCTAAATACCTTTCCTTAGTAAATATATATTTCAAGATAAAACAAAACGCCGCCTATAAACTGGATTCCACATTAGCTAATGGATTAACTAATGAACATACCAGTTTATTTTAATTCCTAAATCTAAATAATGTATTTCTGTATAAGATATTGAAGTATTTCAAATTTCTAATGCTGGTGGGTAAATAGTGTTAATAATGTTATTTATTTTACTATTATTTATAATAATTAAATCATCTATATATCTGAAAGTTAAGGTAAAAATATATGAATTTGTGTAGTTTTCAATAAATATATTTTCATAAAAGTAAAGATATAAATTTGCTATAAAAGTGGCGTAATTAGCTCCAATTGGAACTCTTATTACTGTATAAACATGTTTATTAAAATAATATATAATTATTATAAATACAGAAACTTAATATATCTTTTATGTTTTGGGGGTTACATTTTCTTTTTTCCACTTCTATAAAAGGATAACGGAACTGTTCTAGTAATGAATCTAAAACAAAAATTGAATGGTGGTGTACAATGTGGTAAAATCAAATGTTTGAATATTATTTATCTTTTCACACTTTTTTAGATATCTTAAAATAGGTTGATTATTTTTTATTATCAAAAAATACGTTTTTGTTAACACTTACGTCTTTTATTTTGTTAAGTATAATTGAGTAATTTATTTAATAATATAGCGGATGAGTGACAGCTGTTCTTATTTAATTGGAAATTTAGGTAGTTTGGGAATAGTATATAAATATGGTAAATCTACATGAGAATTTCCTTTAGAATAATGTTTACTATAAGCTTTAATGAAATTATTAATCACTCTATCTTTGGATTGGTTAACAAGTTTAAATGTCTGTGTACTATTGACTTATTTTATCATAATTAATGCATAAAACTTTTATAAATGATAGTCTTATCAATTGGAAGTATAATATATATTTCTTGCAATCCTTGAATCTGATTTTTTAATTGATGAAAAATAAATCAGTAAGGTATTTATTTAATTTTATATTAGAATTTTTTTTTGTTTTTTTAAGTACATACAACTTCCATTTTATAAACCATCTAGGCGGATAAAATGTATTATAGTTAAGTTTTAAAATACACTCATCAGTATTGTTTTCAATATATTTTATAATATTATTCTTGTTACATTTTATGGTTATTCTGTACTTATATTCTTTTTTTTAGTATTTCACATAATATTTTATCTTTATAACATTGAAATTACTAGTAACAATATGTTTATGAAAAGTATAAATAAATAATTTTCACACTCACAAGGTAAGTTATTAACTTCATTTACATTTAGACCAATTAAAAAAAATTACAATTATTTACTAATGGACCAATTGGAACTTTGTATTTATAACTGATGATAGGCTTTAAGGTTTTACAAGGAAAAATATTATTGTCTATAGACTGATGAATAATTTTAGAAATATGCAAATCATTGAATATTTTGTGTCTAAAATTAATTATCAAATATGAAGGTTTGAATTGCCGTTTCTCTTTTCCAAAAGTGATAAATCATCGACTTTTAATTGATATTTTATAGTGTCTAGAAGCAAGTGTTTTGCATGATGATTTAGAATATCAGATTTTTATTACATTAATTAATGCTTTAATTTGAGAAGATTAAGTTGATAAATCTTTTTAAAAATAATTTACCTACGCTAATACCAGTGTGAAAACTATTATCCAAATGACTAGAAAAGTCTAAAAAATTAACTCATTTTAATTTATTATTTACTTTACTTTTAGTTTTCCTACTTTTAAGACAAAAGTTATCTATAAAGAAAAAATAGCAATACAATAATCATTACTGAAACTTAAAGCAGTAGAACTATTAAAATCTTTGTTTAATTTATAAGGATATAATGTTCTTAGTTTCAAAATGTAGAAGTTTTCTCGTTGAAGTCTACTTGTGTTTTCATTGAACATTTCTAATATAGTAGAAAGGGGGGGAAAGGTGAATCCTGAAATGCTTTAATTCTGTAGAATTAATTTAATTGTTTTGAACTTGAGATCTATGTAAATGCATACGTATTAACAATGGGCTTGAAGTTTGTCCCTCACTTGCAGACTTTAATAAGGAATGTGAGATAACTCTCGCAATCTAAATTATATGGTTTACAATACTGAAAGTTAAAGTTAGAATTTAAATCTGCAATATGGTGTTATTTTTTGGTAGTTTTACTATTAAAAATATTTAAGTTTTCTTACAATTCAATACTTTATTTTTAGCGTAATTTTGGTCAGGTTAATATTTAGTAATTTACTACTACTATTTGTTTGTTTGTTTATTGAATTCCGCGTAAATCTACTCCAGAGATACTTGCGATAGTCGTCTCTAACATAGAGGTGATAGACTAGAAGAAAGACAACTTTCGGGCTACACTTTATGAACGCTAAAATAAGATTGACCATAACACTATAACATGACCACGGCTGAAAGGATGAGCATGCTTGATAAAGGAATAAGAACCTGACACCCAGATTACGAGTGAAGCACCTTAACCAACATGTATATTTGATGTTTCCACAGCTTTGACATTTTTCACAAAAGTAGTATATTTTGGTTCATCTCATATAACATTTATAAACAAATTATATTTCTCTGTTTAACACATTGCAGACTTGTTGTTAAGAAGAGATCAAAAGAAACACAAATAAAAAAGATTGGCCTAATATGTCTTATTCATACTGTTACTGAGATATGAATAAAAAAATCGACTTGCTGCCATTCAAATATTTAGCACGAAAGTCACTTTTTCTTTTTAACTACCGAAAAAATAAAAATATTAAATAAATTTATAAAGAGCTCATTTACTCAACATATACGTTAATCTTGACTCAGCAAACGTGCCCTGGTGTTCTTATGCACTAGATCTTTAAACTTTTTAGCCAGATTAAGTTAGAAAAATAATTAAACTGAGATCAAATAATTATTTCTTACACAAAATGAACGTGCTGGTATAGAATTTTGTTAAAAGTGTTCAGATAATATAGACTGTCGGGATCAACCGACAGTCAAATTATAAAGCATTTTTTTCTAATTTATATTTCATAAGCTTATAGATAAATAGTTTTTTTTTCCGTTTATTCGGTAAATATTCGGAACGTTTGAGCCATTCTACATTTATATTGTCCTTGGATCGCGTTTAACAAGAAACACTGTTCGATTTTTGATGGTCCTGTGGTTTATGTTTATAATTTTTAAAATCTTATTTACATTGATTCCTTGCTTTGTATTGATTTTAGTTTGACGCTCAGCAACACGACAAATTCTGTATCAAATGGAAAAGAACTATCAAACTAATTCGTTTACTTGGTGCTTTTGTTAAAAAGTTTCACAGATTTGATTGTAATTTAATTACAGTTAGAAATTAAAAGAAGGCTATCCAGGTTCGGGAATAAAAAGTGATAGTGAACATCTAGTTAAAACCCTGAATCATTACTTTTATATCTTATCAGTCCTTTTCTTGTTTTATATTAACTATGACAAAACTTTTTAAATAGATTTCGTTTTCAAAAGAATTATTTTGAAGCCAGGTACTAATGTATGAGTTATACGTTTAATTTGGATTTCATTAAGTTCTTTTTTATTAATAGATATGACTCATCATTAAAATTTTGCATACCTTTCTGTTTTAGTTTAACTGGTTTTTAATACTTTTTTTTACCATTTCTGGCTAGCTGCATTTAAAATAGGTCGAACGTGACCTAGTGGTTAATGTATCCAAATGGTGAATCCGAGGGCTCAGATTAAGTGCAGAAAAAACAAACTCTACAAGACTAATGTCATGTTGAACCACTCTTATACAATGTTTGCAAACAGATTAGATATTAAAGTTATTGATACGTAAGTGATATAATCTTGCCAAAATTTGCATTAATTTTAACTGAAATATTTAAAATATATGTACATGATCGCATTATGTTCAAATATGTTGTACAAAGTCTAAGTTCGAGGTTGAAGTAGTATTGAATAGAAAACGTGATTTATTTTCTAAAATTTTGGCCGTATTTAATTATATTGCAAGGATAAACACAACCTACAAGTGGTTATACAGATCATAAGAAAATGTCGAACAATGTCTCGAATAGGTCGACTTAACAAAGCAGTTTAATTATATACTTAGAGAACAAAGGCAAGGTTTTTGTTTGTTTAAAATAATAAAATAATTATAAATTTTTAGTTTATTGTTAGTAAGAGATTACGTAAACATAGGTTACACCCATAGCATTGTGTGGAAGAAAGGCAGAAACGTTTGTGAACACTTTGTTGGACATGATGTAATTTTAGCTTATTCAGTCACATATTTTATAGAAACAATCATTGATTTTAGAATGTGGTTAGACGACTGACAAATGTTGACTTGTGAGCCAATGCTAGTCTCAGTGTTTTTGCATACTGTTTTGTCAATGTTTTCAGCTTATCTGGCTTCACTGAAATTGCTTTTTAGGTGATTGTTATCTTTCTTAACTATTACTTTCTCTTTGCAGATGAAGTGTTTACTCTAAACTGTGTTGGAGCAAGATTTTGAAGCCTGTGTTTCTGAACGTTGAACACTCTCTTTCTCAAAACGTTGCTAACCACCATTTAGCAGCCTTCTACACAAATATCCTTAAAAGGGCTGAAACATATTTCTTGAATCATAAATTTACAATTGTGCTGTCAGATGATAAGGTATTCATTATAAACCATATCGAGAGCGACCACACTACACAACTAAGGTTCGTCGGTTTGCGACTCGTCGTCGCTAAAAAATAGTGTTATGCATTCTGTGGCCATCTGTGCGTGTGTTATAAGGATGACAGTCAAGTCTCATTAATAGCTTAAAGAAGTCAAAGTGTTGGTTGTGGTTAGTGTTGACGAGCTGCATTCTTTCTAGTCTTTCATTTGTTATGAAGTTAGATAAAACGAACATCAATTTAGACTGAGAGAGGTGAGAATATGGCTAACTATTTGTCAATACCTAAACAATTAGGGAGATTACAGCACACTAAGCCATTAGAAAATGACTGGATGAAGCGACCACTTTCTTTAGTTCAACTGGATGTGAAAGGTACAAAAACCCTTAAGGTTATAATCCTACTTGAGAACAAGAAGGCTTGTTGTAGTGGTTTATGAACAAAGGATATAAGAGACAAGTGTTTAACAGAAGTGAGAAAAACAAACACTGCGAGATGTGAGAGCGATATAATAAATCGAAAAGAAGGGGAAGAAATAAAGTATGCTATCAGTAAGAAACAAACTTAGTTTTAACTGTTTCTGCAGCTAATTATAGTAATAAACATAAATTTATTTTTTGTATTAATGCGAGTTATTTCTTGATAGAAATAATTACTGCCTTAATAACCATGGCCAGGTGGTTAAGGCGCTCGACTCGTAATCTGAGGGTCGCAGATTCGAATCTTCATTATACCAATCATGGTCGCCCTCTCAGCCGTGAGGGCGTTATAATGTTACAGTCAATCCCACTATTCGTTGGTAAAAGAGTAGCCCAGGAGTTGGCGATGAGTGGTGATGACTAGCTACCTTCCCTCTAGCTTTACACTACTAAATTAGGGACGGCTAGCACAGACAGCTCTCGTGTAGCTTTGCGCGAAATTAAAAAACAAACAAACAAACAATCTTAATAAAGTTGAAGGAAAAAACGAAGTACGAGGTTAGCATGCTTGTCGGAAAGTGGTGTCAGAATCTGTTTATAACATCATTTCAAAGTACGGCTACCGCAAATAGTTCTTGTGTAGACTTGCGCGAAATTTAAAACAACAAAAAAAAATAAAGCAGGAACAGATAGTTCATAGAGGTGCAATTAACACCCTGCACCATTCTGGTAAAGATGTAAACTTTAGAGAAGAGTAAAACTATTTGATTTGTTTAGTAATAAGTAACAGCTCATTGTTCGCTTCTACCTTTTACATGAGCATGAAAACGTTGCGATGGTTAATGGTTGAACTATTTTTATTTTAGGAACTCAGTGTTTCACAATGCCTTTTTTGGCAATTTTACTTTTCAATAAATGAATCATTTCTAATTCTTAGGAAGCGATAGCATATGTCAAAAAAGAACTTTAAACAATTGCCCCGATTAGAGGATCCATCTAAACTCTTATATAAATGTAGTAAATAAGTGCATTTTCTTTTTCAATGGTCAATTTGTATATCCGATTTTCTTTGAATATTTTCATTTTATATAATAAATTCTTTTTTTCTTTCAGATATTTTACAATTTTATAGATGATGGTTGTTTCATAAAGTGGAAAGTCTAAATAGCGAGTTATGACAAGATTTGAGGTTCATTGTTTATATATCAACATTGGTACGCTTTTATGAAAAGTTAAGTTATCATATCTGTTCTCATGACGTCATAATCTACGATACACTAATGAATATTACCATGTCAAAGATTATCAGCTGCATTTATACAGTATTACCTGGTACGTGTCACAACTGACACATTTTCAACTATTCCTGTTACTGCAACTGTTTGTAAAGTCTAGTCTAGTTTAGAAAAGTCGTATTTCGTTTTATTTTTCCGTCAGTTAGATTTTCATTAATAATTTAAGTAACTGATCGAAAGATATTAACTAATGTTTGTTATTAATAGACCTAAATTATGTGATAAAATAATGTAAACTTCAGATGTAATTTATTCACATTCCTCTTAATTATTACTTTTCATATTTAAAATTTTCGGCATGCAGAACGAGTATACCAAATTCACCTTCGGTATTTTTGGTCTATTGGTTTTAGTGTTTACATAATCTGAAAAGCGACAAGACTATCACTCTCTCTCTCTGCTGGCCCGGAGGTTTCCTTTATATATATGTATATTTCGAAACTAATCACTTACATGCACAAGAGGATATTATAAAAGTAGAACTATTTAGAAACACAGATACGGATTTATTGTGCGACAGTTTATATATTGTATGCCGAATTTTCAATTTAGGTTTAACATGTGTGAGAAAGTATCATTGTAAAGGCTTCATAAATCAAAATATAAGTTATATGTAAGAGTTATTATTATCACTTATACGTTTTCTTATGCACAAAAATGTAATAATAATTGGTTCGTTAGCAAAAAACAACTTATTCTTCACAGAATTAGTCAGAATTCCGAAATCTTTTATTCTTTATCACCTAGAGCAATAATCAGCTTAACGAGGCAAACCAGACAAACACCGATTTAGCTCTAACAGATAAAACACTAAAAATTCCGAGATAACCCGTATGGGGCCAACTAATCCTCAGCACGTATTTATGAAAACTGCTCCCTGGGGTACAAGTTAAAAAGGAAGTTAAGTAGTAAACCAAGACCTCTAAGATGTTCGCAAGTGGTGATTGACCATCTATTCATCAATCCAACGTCGTTAGCTATCACAATCCTAATCTGAAGAAAACACATGACTTGAAGCCATTAATCGCAACATAGAATCCTAAGCATTTATTGAGTTTAATGTATTTTGTATTTTTTGCTTTGTTTCTACTTTCTTTCACAATACAAAACTATTCTTAAGGTCTTGCTGTATATTTGGAAATACAATATAATACAATATAACAGAAAAAAAAATTTGTACCTACAAATTCTCTATCTACTCATATTTGTTTGACTCATACAATGTCATTTACCAGTTGAACTTTGATGGATCTACAATCATTTTTATCGTATTTACTTAAATATTATAATAATATTTTAAAACTTCAAATTCTTTTTCTTATTGTTGTTGATATCTGATGCAAGTGCTAGTTTATAGATTAAATTTGTCAATATTTTGACAACGTGACACGAATAACAAATGCTTGTTACTTCAATCAATCAATAAATGATTGTTTCTTTAGTATTAATGTAGTCTTCATATGACATGATATCTAAATTCATGAAACTGGCGGAACTTTAGTAACTATGTGTAATGTAGTTTCTACATTTTCTGATTCAATCACAGTTTTTAAAATACATTCTTGTTTTATTACTGTTGTACATATTTTCTTTTCAATTAGACGTCCTATTTTACTAACATAATCGGCCTCACCTTCGTGTAGACCAAGTTTAATTCAACTTTTATCACTGCTGATATGATAGCCTTTGCTATTTTAAGGGTAAATCATCCATTCTAAAATGATTAAATTTCCCATTATTTGCTCACCTAGCAATAAATAAACTACAAGAAATTAACACAGTTATTAGCAATACCTGTTTTGTTTAATGTTAAACACAAAGTTATACAAAGGGCTATCTCTATTTTAGCGCGGTAAGTTCCCATAATTATTGCTGAACCACTGGGGGGGGGACTCATACTTTAAAGGACAGCATATCCAGTACTTCTACACTCTTTGAGTTTCATGAGATGTAAATTGAACATCTGGAAATTCATGGTCCACAGATTCCTCTTGCTGTATGATGGAAGTAACATCTGAAAACTTCAACTGATTGAAATAATGATGTAAAACCCTTTATAAAGAGTTTCCAAACTATGTATACTTCAATAATATAATTACAGCCGCTCGTTTTTACTTTTAAAAACAGTTTTTTGTCCGAACAACCACATCCACCGGTGTTTAATGAATGTATATTTCAACTTAGAATAGTCCACAAAGGCTTACTCATATACGCCATTGCAATAGGTTTTCATGGAGAAGGTTATAACTGAAGAAAAACTGGATATGTTAAATTGTATTATAAAAGATAATTATGATAATTATGATAATTTGGATATTAAATGTATGTGAGCCATCATAGCAACAGATCTCAGAATTTTGCTTTGTCTGTCAGCTGCTTTACTTTATAAATGTATTTAGACCTATTATGTAGCAAATAATAATATTTCTGTCAAACGTAACCTTTGTTTATACACGTACACTAACGTCTCAAGTCTATTTGTCTGAAATCATGTCTATTCAGAATGAATGGTTGGTACACCATTTCAATTGTTATATTACACAATGGGCTATTTGCGCTCTGCCCACTAAAGATAACGAAAACCGGTTTCTAGCGTTATAAGATCACAGACATCTGTTGTACCACTGAGGTGTGGAGATGGGCATTGCACTAGTTATCTCGTATAACATTTTATTATACTAGAGAAAATAATTATTTGTCAAATAGCAACATTGCAATGTTCTTTTAAATGTATTAATCGAAGTAAAAGTAAGTAAGTTTGGTGCGTGAGTTTTTTCCAATACAACGCTTGTTACTTAGTGCCAAGAATGATAATAAACAAAATAGCAATGCATTAAAAAGGCAATTCATAAATTTCATGGCCTAGACCCGTCTGTTTTGGTCAATCAAATACGAAAAATAAAAAATACACCTAAATAACAAAAAGAAGAAGTATGATAATTCTACAACTTAAAATTATTTTAAATATTGGAATACAATAATGTAGCATTTAATTCACCATTAAGTTATAATTATAATTGAGTAGGTTTATTAGGTTTAGATACTTAATCGTAATGTTTATTTTGTCTGAAAGAAGTTTCATAGGAAACTAATGACGTAACTTGTCTTTAAATGCGAGAAGAAATGAGAAGAAATACTAAGGAAAAGAATATAAACTGTATGCATTGTTTCTCTAAAATCACGAGAGAACCAATATAGTGAAAGGATATCTAGAAAATTACAAATCTAGTCTAAAATAAATAAAATTTTACGGCTTGAATACCAAAGAATTAGGTTGCTGTCTGAAGCAAGGTAATATTATGTATGTATATTTAACCTTATAGTCTAGTCATTCTGCGAACATGACTGATTTAGTTAGATTACTAACGTCTTTAACATGTGTTAGCGCCCGTTATATTTAGCAGAAACGTTCATTTGAGGGTATTGTAAAATTGTAATTAATTTTAGAATCTTATAACATTTAGACCGGTTCCAAAATTTTAATTAAAATATCGAATAAACAAACTGTAATCACCAGAAGAACACGTTGTGAAATATACTCAACTTGTTTTGATAGACTGTATTGACAAACAAATCACTATCTTCCTCGCTATAATTTTAAGTATATTTATTAACGATGGTTTTGTTTGGATTCGAATAAAAATAAATCTTATTTCTACTTTAAAGCTAAGAATGCTTAAAACGACCGATGAAAAGTTAGGTTTATTTTTATTATATGCTATGGAGGATTATACAATTGCTGCATCAGATTTTCGGAAATATCGATTGTCATTCATCTGATCTGTTCAATACGTTCTACATTTAGGTAAGTCAGAAATCCTGTTGTTGGCAGTAACGTTTGATGAAAAACAATATAGAGCATAGGGTGGTTGTAATGGCTTGGAAACAAGTTAATATACATAATCTTTCATTTATTATTTTGCCTCTCGATTCCCTGAAGGAACATAGGACCGCAATCGCTTGCGGATTCGTTAACAGGCTGGTTTTCTAAGTGAGTAAATCGTTAGCCTACTACACAACCCCCAACCAGGAGGAGAAACCTGAGCCGTCCCTAATTTTGCAGTGTAAGACTAGAGGGAAGGCAGCTAGTCATCACCACCCACCGCCAACTCTTAGGCTACTCTTGTACCAACGAATAATGGGATTGACCGTCACATTATAACGCCACCACTGCTGAAAGGGCGAGCATGTTTGGCGCGACGGAGATGTGAACCCGCGACCCTCGGATTACGAGTCGCACGCCTAACGCGCTTGGCCATGCCGGACACTTATCTTTCATTAATATGAGTGAACTTAGCGAAAGGTAACACAATAAAGACGGATTATATGAATAATAAAAGCAACAAAACAAAGTTTGTTTGTTTGAATTTCGCGCAAAGCTACTGATAGGCTATGTGTGCTAGCCGTCCCTAATTTAGCAGTGTAAGACTAGAGGGAATGCAGCTACTCATCACCACCCACCGCCAACTCTTGGGCTACTCTTTTACCAACACATGTGGGATTCACCGTCACATTATAACGCCCCCACGACTGAAAGGGCGAGCATATTTGGTATGACAGTGACTGGAACCCGCGACAATTAGATTACGAGCCGAGTGCTTTAACCACCTTGTCATGCCGATCCTACATGATTGAACTCGAAGGACAAAATTAGTAGCATAGTAATATTATTTACCACTGTAGGAGAAAAGACATTTTACTAAATAATGTAAACTTATGGAAAGTATCAAGTGTCCAAGTAACTTTATTACTTTAGTTATAGTTAAATATATCTAACTTACTTATTTATTTTCCAAACATATCTGACTTTACTGTTTCTCCTGTTTAATAGACATAATTGCTACCTGTTTTCCATCATTTACAAGTTACGCTATTTCCAATCGTGCAAACAAAGTTATATTACATTACCTTTTTTTAATGTTTGTAAAATAACAGAAGTACTTGCTTCATGCAACGAATTTATTATTATATATTTATTTTAATATCTATGTTTATTTTGGTTTAATATATATATTTAGAAATACATGTAATTTATATTGTTAAGTGTGTATCGCAAAACACCGTCTTTTCTTTATATTTGCAGAAGACACTGGAGTGAAAAATTAACAATATAATATATGTATGTAAAATACTAGTAATTGCCAACGTTATTCTCAACTCATCTTTCGAGAAATTCGCCTTAAAGTTTATAAGTCGACGCACGAAGAGACAGTAAAATCAATTTGGTTTGCTACAAATATACTATCAATCTTGAAAGCCATAATTATGACAAACACTTTTTAATCGGAAAACTTCAGATATTTGACCAGGAATGTTTATAGATTTCCAACAATCCAAGCCGTTTGCCTTGAGTGAATTAGCTTCGAACATTGCTATTTCTACGAAACATCGCATAACATCAGCATAAAAAAAAACCTTATGTGTGAAGGAATAGTTAATGTTCACGTTAAGTGATGTGTACCTGTGTATGAACATAGAACTTATTCGCTTATCGTAATCCTTTGATAAAATATTCAGTTCCAGACCAGGTAAAGACTTAGTATTCTTTATAAGTTTGTAAAACTTCTATATATAAATTGTTATTTGTAATAATCGTTATTATAAATTGTATTGCTGTTTGTTTATTAAAATATATTTGTGTTAAGAAAGAAACTTGTGTGTGTCAAACTTGTCGGCAAATGTCATAATAAATTTTATACATATCAACATTCAATTAACTTTATTCAAATTTAAAATTCTGATCATTTGAAATTGTAATGCGTTACATAATAAATCGGGGACTTCTCCGGGATAATTTGCAATATATAACATCCAACATTAAGATAATTAAATATTTGGCAGTCTATATTCGTAATTTTAATTTAGTGCTTCAACTTAATGTCGATAGATGGCGAAAGATTTGTTTTGGAATTCCGCACAAAGCTACTCTAGAGCTATCTGTGCTAGCCGTCCCTAATTTAGCAGTGTAAGACTAGAGGGAAGGCAGCTAGTCATCACCACCCACCCCCAACTCTTGAGCTACTCTTTATAATTTCTTTTGAAATGTGTCACTATTTCTTAGATATATTAGAACGTTACAATGAGGTTTAATTTTCCTCTAGTGGTATGGTAAGTTTATGGGTTCACTGATTGTTTGGAATTAAGCACAGAATAGGTTGTGTTCTTCTTACTACGGGTGTTGAAACCCGGTTTCCTGCAGTGTGAATTCACAGACATCCTGCTATGTCACTAGGGGGCAAAGTTTATGCATTATAACCCTAAAATCTAAGTTCATTTTTTCCTCCGTGGCCACAGCAGATAGCTTAATATGGCTTTATCTGAAAAACTTTTTGTTATTTTTTCTTCTCAGAACTCTTTTCTATTTACTTCTAAACGTTTGTCTCTTATGCCTTACTAGTTTTCTCTTTAAAATGAAAAATATTTTTTTTGTAGGATTTGACGAGAATAATAACTTTTCTATCATTCACTTTATGTTTTCGTTATTTAACTTCCAGCTATTTTGTATTATCTTCGGGATATTTATTTTTTTGTTGAAAACATCCCTTATTTTCTTTTGAGACTTTACTCTTAAGGTTTTGTTTGCTCGATGTTGAGTACGAACCCGCACGATACATTAAGTGTTCTGTATCCACCGCGGTTATAGAAATCCGATTTTTAGCGTTATACCACCTTAAGGCACACATGAGAATAAAGCTAAAACACGAACAACAGTATCAGATAAAATTTTTATATTTTATAACGTATCTTAGTCCAGATTAAAGCGATAGAGACTTCAAATTTCTAGCATTGGTCATAAGCCGCTACTTTATTATCTCTATGTTTGATCATCAAATCAAATTGTGTGATATTTCTTCATTGTTTATTGAAGAAAAGAGACACTGTTTTTAATTATTTTTATCAGACAAGGAAACAAAACACTACTTTTATCACTACTGTCCTTACTAGCACCAAATCTATTTTTGACTACAGTCACAATATCTTTTATCTGGATAGGTCAATTAGTTTCAACAAGGGCTGTCGAAAAATCAATCGTGATCGTAGCTGCAGCTGTTACACCGGTTACACGTAAAAATATTGGAACATTGTATATGCGGATAATCGAATGAATAATGGAAATTAAAGATGACAAGTTGAAAAGTAGCAAAGTTCCAGTTATGGTCAATGAGATTTAGAGCTGTCTATTGAAGACCTATTTGGCTCTGTCTGAGAAACAGATGCAACAAGGAATGAAAAAGGAAAGAGATCCATTGGTTACTCTACTGTCATTAGCTATAAGGTTTCTGTTAATGATGTGGCACAGCCATAACTCAATCAATTTTGTCCGATTTAAAAACTGTAACTTGTAATCTAATGTTTCACAATATACTACATCCTATGTATATTTCACTAAACTTAAATAAATCTCGGAATTTTTACGTCTGACTCTTGCCGCAAGGTTGAGGAAGAGACCATGTTTTAAAATATTTTAGTGTTATTATTATTTCACTGAACCCTGCAATATAAAAGGATCAATATATATATATATATAACTTGAGGTTATACAATGTTATTTTGAAGTTGATATTTTGTGGTTTGTTTTAAACAACGCTACACTTAAGACTTTTTCAATCTTGGTGTTGTTAAATACTTTATTTCTTGTAGGGTTAAAAGCCATTGGCAACGTTTAAAATGTAAACACGTTTCTCATTAGAAATTCGTTTTGATAAACGAAGGCCATAACATTATTAAAAATCCGATTGTTACTTTTATATAATTTATTATATTTATTAGTTACGAAAAATATTTTGTTCTCGTTCCTTGCTTAGGTCTGATATTATTAAAATATATATATTAATATATTTTTTCATTCATATTTCAAATATATGAAATTAAATTTCAAATGTGTACCCTAATATATGATGGCTAAATTTTCTCTCATAATTTGGTAACCTAAAAATTTCGCCAATACTCATCCAGTTTATCTCAACTACAAGTAGATAAAACTTTCACTAAATGACTACTAGTGTTTTCTCTGTGACAATACATTACTTTCAAAGTATGACATTTTAGACCGATTTCATCCAATTTAAGAATCTAATGTCTCGAAGTGTTGTTAGTGATAATCTATCCATAAGTAATCTGCTGTATTTATTGTAGTTCTTATTTAATGCTAATGGTTAATTGTACTTTATAAGAACTATATCCCGGACATCATGTTGTTTTTAAAACTACTTCGTCCATTGTTGGTTGTGCAAATCGGGAGGCTGTGATTGGGCAAGGTTATCTGACTTGGAATTTCTTAAATTAATTATACTTGTAGGTTTTCCACAGATCCGCCACAGTACATTGAAGAAGGCAAATGTCATAGAAATCCATAAGGCTGTATTTGTGGACTTGACATATGGCCGAAAGGGGCTGCTGTAATTCCAGTTTCTTGGAAAATCTTTCTTAAGAAAATAAATGTTCATTTCGAGGTATGGCCAAACGTGCTTTTACCTTGATATCAGAAGGAATGCCCAGATTTATCACAATAGTATTTTTAGTCCTAAGATTTTCTTCCTCAACAATAAGTAGCCTTCACTTTAGTGCACAAAGGCATTGTTACAACATAGCTTCAGGATGTGCTTTCGAAACCTGCTGTTGTCCTAAATTCGTTGCTTTACTAGTTTTCCACTTCCTTACGGAAAACTGAAAGTTTCGTACTTGAAAATGCTGTCCTTTACTTAACAGTCTCGTTGAATAATGTCTTGAAAACCAGTCGTGGTATTTTACACTAACTTTGTTAAATGTTGAACTTCGTTCTACGCATGTCACAAAATGTTATTGGGTGACATTGAAACTCTAATTAAACCACTTTACTATCAATGTATTTTACTAAAATTATTTTTGTCAGTATGTCAGAATTCAAAGTTTTCTATAATATAAGTTGTTATTTCTTTACTTCAAAAGAAACATTTAAAACAATAGTTAAAAATTCAATTTTCTTGTCACGTGACATTTGTTCTGTTTCGTTAACTCTATTAGTAATAAAAAAAAGATATTGCAAAAAAATTAGTATATTCTGTAATAGTAGCAGCTAAACTTGAAGAAAAAACATGTCTGAAACAGTTAATAAAAGAATGATTTCTTTCATTATAAAGTGTGTTTTGACTTTTTACAATATTTATGGCAATAATTTTCCCACGTATTCTGGTCATTTTCTACAGAATATTGAACGGAATCATGCTCTTACGTGAAATGGAAGTTTTACTTTTTTTTTGTTAATATTTCAATTAATGATAATATTTCATTTTTAATGCCTAACTTGGTCAGGTGGTTCTCGTAACTTGTAGGTCGCGGGACCGAAACCAATTACACTAGTCTTTTCAGCTACTCGTTCGTAAAAAGGAATCAAAGAGTTGGCGGATGACGATGCTGAATAGCTGCATATTTCCCTCTAGTCCATCAGTTCAAAACTGAGGATGGCTGGTTCATATAACCCTTCATTAGCTTCACGCGAAATTCAACAGTAAAATACTTAAAATCAGGTTAAGTAGTTAGCATACAGAATCACCAACAAAAGTTGTAATATTCTTAAAACGAGACCCAAAACTCAAGTGAAGAATTGTCAACTATTCGAACGCGCTTGAGTTTTGAGTATCGTTTTTAAAATAATACAATACTTAAGAATTTCCTCTGATGGTGTAATAGATCAATTGTGCAGTTTAGGTTTTATTACCAAAAAGTTTTTTTTTACTGATAACTGATAGGTTTAATAATTGATTATGATTGGTCAGTATTTACCTTTTTCTATTGCTCGTAACGAACTTGAGTTTACACACATGATCATTTAATTATCGCTACTTCTAAAGAGAAATGGTATATGTATTTAGTACAAGAAACTTAAAACGCTATCATTAACATAACCCTTTAGGGTAATTAAAAGTTTCATCTTTTTCTCATACCATAGTGGTTTGATAATAATTTCATAGCTGAGTCTACCCTACTGACCAAATATCTTAGAATTGTGATATTTACTAGGTTCATTATTATGTGTATATTAATATTAAAACGATATGTTATTTTTAAGAATTATTTCAAAATTTAACAGGATTTCGTATGTTGCTTTTCTTCGATTCAGGCTTGAGAAAACAAATCTTGTAGCTTTCGCATTGTACAAATTATCTAGTCAGAACACTTTGAAATCATATCCAGTTATTTATTGATTGGAAAGTCCTATTTCGGTTTGATACTGTTAATCGTACCTTACAAAATACCATTGTCATTGAATATGCTTCAAGTGTATATAATACTTGACATTTTCTCTTTGTTTTATAAATGAGTTTCTTATGTATTGCACATGATCATGGTAATGTTTAAACAGCTTATATAACATGTTTTAACCAGTTAAACTGTATATACTAAACATACTCGAAATTGCTCGCTATGCTACTTTTCTATTAAGCTATGATATAATAATCATCATACAACTTTTATATTAAGTTATAATTTGGTCATAGTAATTACCATGCTACTTTTCTATTACGTTATAAACTGATCATAGTAATCACCATGTTGCTTTTCTATTAAGTTATGATGTGATCATAGCAATCACCATACTACATTTTTATTAAGTTATAATTTGATCATAATAATCACCATGCTACTTTTCTATTAAGTTAAAATATTATCATAGTAATCAACAAACTACCCTTTTGTTAAGTTACAACCTGATCATAGTGATAACTATTTTCAAGATGCTAAATAAAATAATCCCCATTTTTGTAACAACTAATTAGTTTTCTGCCCCAGAATTTCCTTTTTCTTTTTACTCCTAGCGAGTCATAATATATATATTTATATTTATAGAAATAACTTGGTTTGGGTATTTGTTGGTGAAAACGAGGTCTAAGACGAAGTTTATAGGTTCACATTTTTGTTTTACTTGCGTTACGGTTAACACAGCTGCTCCAATAAGTAGAAACGGAAGTTGAACAAAAATGTTTATTAGAAGCACTATCACGAAGTAAAGCCATTGAAAGAATGACCGCTTAGGCTAGGAATATACAATGAGTTTCCTATAATAGCTACAAGAACAATAAACAAATCGATATAATAACGACAGCTAACTGTTCTGTAAATGTTACCTGTTGGCTTCTTGAACTCTCTCAATGCTTCCTAAGCACGAAACATGGATCGTCAAGTTTGTGTATAGATTTGCTAAATGAGCCCCAAATCAAGCAAATCGATACAGAACTGACGTTACCAGCTAAAACCTAAAAGTATTATCTGGACTATTTTGTCCGATAGTCATAGAAGCGACAAAGTGCAAGATCACGGTCCACTATAATAATTGGTACACAGCTTCACCATAACTTGTGTTTAAATAATAAAAAGTCCGTTACAAACCTCCATAAATCTTCAGAACTTTGTTTGTTCCAGTATAAGTGTATCTCCATACCGTAGAGTCAATTCAGGAACATATCAGTTTGTAATTCCATATGTGAAAGTTTACAATAGTGGTTACGTGCGTTACCTCTTTACTTCAAGACATTCAACAACAGTAAGGTATTTGACAATTAACATCTGGCATGAACTTCTAATTAGTAATAGCTAATAGCGTAATATTTCATAATTAAAAGGTTTTATTTACACGAGTAGTTTATATTATTTTGATTGTTATCGCTTGTACGACTGCCTTTTCATTTCTCCACACATCATCTTCGTGAATGCTGATCGAAAATCCGGGCTGAATATAGTGTAAATAATGGGATTCAACATGGAATTAACATAACCTAACCAAAGAAGAAAACTAAAAAGAACAGCACTCGGTTCACAAGCAGAACACAAAGGCATCAACAATGCCATCACAAAGAATGGTAACCAACAAATTACAAAAACTCCGGTTATAATAGCAAGGGTCTTGGCTGCTTTGCGTTCACGCTTTGCTTCTAAGGATTCTTTAGTGTGCCTTTTCTTTTTAGGAAGCACTTCCGTTCGACTGATATCAGTATGTTTACTGGTGAGGCCGTTAGTTGAACTGGTAATATCTGGACTAGCTGTTTGGGAATTCATGTTTGAGAACGATGTCATTTCACTACATGAAGGTATCGTGGCAGTCAACGGAGAAGATTTTTTAGCTTTGTCTTTCCTTTTCATGTTGGGGACATTATTTCCTGGTTTGTGACGAATTCGTTTTCTGGCTTCTCGAAAGATTCGAAAGTATAGAATCAAGATTAATACGAGAGGCACATAGAAAGAAGAAAATGTGGCAAAAACTTGATAAGCAACATCTTGGCTGACGAGACACCTTTTTTCTTGCTCTACGCGCTTTAAGAAGTCAGGATCTTTCCATCCAAAGATAGGAGCCAGTGAAACCACAAACGCAACAGTCCATACTATAAATATCATAGTACCAATATGCCTAGCGCTACGTTTCCTAGCATAATCGACTTGTGTTACTGCCCAGAACCTGTCGACAGCAATGGCTAGAAGATGGAGGATGGAAGCTGTGCAACATAAGACATCAAATGCAGTCCACACATCACAGAGGGCGGCACCGAGAATCCATTCTTGAGTAACCTCATACACAGCTCCGAGTGGCATCACGAGACATGCAACCATTAGATCAGCCACTGCTAACGAGAGTACTAGATAATTCCCAACGCACCGCAGATTTCGATCCATAAAAATAGCTGCGATAACGAAAACATTGCCGATAACTGTGGCTAAAATGAGTAGCCCGAGAATAATGGAGGTTATACTCATGAGCACAACGCCCTCTTTTGGCTGGGTTGGAAGAATGATATTTTCTGTAAGGTTTATTGTTAAATTAGTTAATGTTGATTCATATATGGTCATAGAAAAATTATCATAACTCTTGTCTGGTGAAATGTCATTAAGATCATCTTCCAGAAGGAAGTTTCTGCTTCGTTCCTCAAACACAATTATTGTGTCATCCATGATTGGTCGATAAACCTGAATTACCTAAAACTGGTATAAATACACATATAAAACAATTAAAAAGTTGTAGTATTGAATACTGTAAACAATCATTCGATTATAATATTTGCATGTTAAAGAATAACAGTTTTAAGATCTGGAACATAATGATTAGTTAAAAGTAGTTGAGTGTCATAATTTAACTGATGTAATTTATTTCAATATAAAATAAAATTATTATGTAACAGCGATTCGGTTTTTGTCATACTAGTAAACTAAAAGTTTAATTTATAAATCTTCTAAATAACTAAAACATATTATTTTTACCTTATCTATAATGTCACAAGAGTCACATGTGGTAATAAGATGTTAAAAGGTTTCTTCGTTAGATATAAATGCAAAACAACAGTGTGAGCCACTTATGCTATTTTTGTTTGCAACATCATTAATAGTTAATCAGTTTATATAACTCTTTCTGTAAGTTTTTCTTCAAACATTAAAATTAAGCCAAACGTACTGTGTAATTAACTTACCTTTTATCAACAGAGTATAATAAACAATTCAATTAAGTCTTTGGTTTCGTAAGTTACTCTCAAACACATGGACTTCAATTTTTATTTTCAGCTGGATAGTTTCATACTCATTTTATATATACATGGAAAGTTTTCCAACTTCTGATCCTTTCCATTTCGTCCACTTTCTTGTAGCAAAAATACTCTTAAAGATGAAAACGTGCGAAAAAATTTACCTACGTTTAAAAAGGAATACAATTATTGTTTTTGCTTATATTATGTACATCAGAGACAAGAAGGAAACTCAACGTGAAATCCGATTATTTGTACTAAACATCTTAATTATTTAGTAGAAGCTACTTTAACCAGTTATTTAAGGTTACATTTGATCACGTACAGCACATTGTTCTATCATTGTTAGCGTTGCACTTCATGATAGGAAGACAAGCTCACATCACACAGCTTTACTCAAATAATTAATATTAAGCAGACAAGTATGTATGTATGTATGTAGATTCTAAAATTTCGTTGCCAAGAGGTTCCATTATTACAATAGCAGGAGAGAAAACAAAATATTGCACAGAATGTTTAATGTAAAAAAAAGGAAAAATCAAAGAAAGACAAATGGACCATATTATCAATGACTTACGTCTATATCAAAACCTAAAAAAATCTTAGAAAATAAATTAATGTAACCTTAGCATAAATATATATTTTACATTGTGTTAGTGGATTGTGTGTTAAGTTAAGAACGCTCTCGCCTTTCATACATAGTAATGCAACGTTCTAATCTTCTGAGATATCTTTTCTTTATTTATCGTATACGACTTGAAAACTTCCAAGCTTTAGCTACGTTTACTCATTTTAAAGATATTTCGTGTTTCTCATGAAAAAATATATTTGTTGGATATTTGATTAGTACGTTTATCTGAGTTTAGACTACAACTCTTTTTCTTCGTGAGTCATTTTATTTTTGTAACTATTACATCTACTATTAAACCAAGTGATATCTACGCTTGTACCCTGTACCCACCATACGGATCGGTGTTCGGTTTATAATGCTATAACACCTTCAACTGAGACAAATATGGTAACCGAAATTTGCAACTGATTTCTTATATAATTACTTAGTTTTAAATAGTGTGTGTGTGTTTTTTCTTATAGCAAAGCCACATCGGGTTATCTGCTGAGTCCACCAAGGGGAATCGAACCCTTGATTATAGCGTTGTAAATCCTTAGACTTACTGCTGTACTAGCGTGGGGGCTTACATCTAGATAGAAATGTGTATTACACTTTCTTATGTGTAAATATATATATTCAAGTTAAAAATAACGTTCAAGTTAACTATTTGACATATAAATGGATGTGTAGCTATACAGAAAAGTACGGTCACATGGGTTTAGTACAATATACGTCCGGGAAATGGTTTTTTAAAGCCAACAAATTAAGGACTGCGTTAAAAACAGTAAATCCCAACCTGTGAGGTTTTTTTTAATTATGCACCGTATTTTGTTTCAGGTTAACGTGTTTTGTTTATGGCTTAAACATTTATGGTTATAATATATATACACTGCTGGCCAAAATCTTAAGACCAATGAACATGAAGAAAAAATATGAATTTTGCGTTGTTAGATTCAATCACTTATTTGAGTAGAGCTTCAAAAGATGAAAATAAGAAAAGGAAAATAAAAATAAAAAACGTTTTTAGCACTTAATAGGGAAAATGTGAACACTATGAAATTAGCCGAATTACTAGCTGATCAAAAGTTTAAGACCATACTGAAACGAAGTGTTAATCGGTAAACACGTAACGAAATTTAGTCATTTGTATTCAAGCATTAGCGTTGTCAACATCTCCCACTGACATCTCCTGTGTTGCATCGAGTAAAAACATGGCAAAGGCTAAACAGTTGACAGAGTTTGAATGTGGCAGAATTGCTGAGCTGCAAAAGCAAGGTCTCTCTCAATGTGCCATCGCTGGTAAGATTGGGCGGAGTAAAACTGCTGTTGTATATTTCTTAAAAGACCCTGAGGGATACGGAACGAGAATATCAAGTGGTCGGCCCAAAAGAAATTTTGCCGGCGTTGAGCAAGAGGATTCAACGGGTTGTCCGGCAAGACACCAGCCGATCGTTGAACCAGATTAAGGCCCTTACGGACGCAGAATGCAGCTCAAGAAAATAAGACGGTATCTACGAGAGAAAGGCTTTAAAAACCGTAAACGTCTTCACAGGCCACGCCTCCTTCCACACCATGAAACAACTCGGTTAAACTTTGCTGAGAAGCACTAAACATGGGACGTAGAAAAGTGGCTTTGTTCTCTGATGAGATTTGTTAACCTGGATGGTCCAGATGGCTTCCAACGTTACTGGCACGATAAGGATATCCCACCAAAGTCATTTTCTATACGATACAGTAGAGAAGGTTCCATCATGATCTGAGGTGCTTTCTTCTTCTTTGGAACAATGGAGCTTCAGATTATACAGGGGCGTCAAACAGCAGCTGGCTACATTGGCATGTTGGAGAGAGCATCTTTATTGTCTGAAGGCCCTCGCTTGTGTGGAAATGGCTAGATCTTTCAGCAGGACAACGCTGCAATCCACAATGCCCACAGGACAAAGGACTTTTCCATGGCGAATAACATGATTCTTTCGGACCATTCAGCGTGTTCGCCCAAGCTGAACCCCATTGAATATGTTTGGGATGGATGGACGTCAATTCCAAACAGTACATGATCTTCGTCAAGCCATCTTTACCACTTGGAATAACATTCCAGCCAGGCTTCTGCAAACGCTTATATCGACCATGTCAAAGCAAATTTTTGAAGTTATTCGCAATGACGGCCGTGCAGCTCACTACTCAGACTTCTTGTTGGGCATTTCCTACCCTGTTTAGGACTTCTTTTTGGTATGGTCTTGAACTTTTGACCAGCTCGTATTTAGGCTAATTTCATAGTGTTCACATTTTCCCTATTAAATGCTAAAAAAGTTTTTATTTTTTATTTTCCCTTTTCATATTTTCATCTTTCGAAGCTGTACTCAAATAAGTGGTTGAGTCCAACAACGCAAAATGCATATTTTTTTTTATGTTCATTGGCCTTAAGATTTTGGCCAGCAGTGTATATATATACATATAAATTAATGTAACAAAAAAGTATCACCGGTTTTGTGTTTCTACGTTAAATTTGATGTTTCGCCCAAAAAATAATCAAGCGCAATCTGCGATTTGTCCACTGCGAGGAATCAAACTCCGGATTTTAATGAGTTATTACTATCCACTTTAACACAATTTTCCTCTAACGATAAGTTTACATTTAGAGTCATAAAAATGTTCACATTTAAAGCATAAATATAACTTCCATATGTTCTGTTTCAAATTATATTACGAATACTTAAATTATTACCGACCGATAACCGAAGAAGGTCGAAACGTTGTTCGCTCTTCTATGTAAAATATTTTCTCAACCCAAACGAGCCGTTTTTGCATATAAATTATTACACGTTCTTATTCTTTACAGGTATAAAAAAATAACATTCAACTAAAACTAGCAGCTGCTGTACCGTGCTTTCACGAAGCCCTGTTTGTTATTGAAAGTAAAAAAATGGTTTCCTTCAACAGGATATTTAACACGAATGGATTAGTATCATCTGCAAAGGGAAGAAATTAGCTTTACGATAGAAAAGTTCTCAAGAATGACAAAACCTGATGTTTTCAATGAATTGTAGCAAAAGCCAAGGGACCCGGCATAGCCAAGTGGGTTAAGACGTGCGACTCGTAATCTGAGGGTCGCGGGTTCGCATTTTCGTCGCACCAAACAAGCTCGCCTTTTCAGCCGTGGGTGCGTTATAATATGACGGTCAATCACTATATGTTGGTAAAAGAGTAGCCCAAGAGTTGGCAGTGGGTGGTGATGACTAGTTGCCTTCTCTCTTGTCATACACTATTAAATTAGGGACGGCTAGCGCAAATAGCCCTCGAGTAGCTTTGCGCGAAATATAAAAACAAACAAACAAAAGCCAAGGTCCTTGGTTAAAATAAATTAAAGTCATTTAGTAGTGAAATACCTATAGCGATTATGTTATAGTAAATATATTTAGCTAACAAACTTTCTGTGCTAATAATGTAGTATTATGCTTAGGATTCAAAGGCTTATCTCATTTTCATCTGACACTAGTCCTATGGGCGGAGTTATCTCAATGAGAAATAGAGGTAAGAAATAAAACGTCGTTTAATTAATTAAAGAATTAAGTTTAAGCCTTTGTTGGATCAGTGGTTGTACCTCATCTCTATATCATGGTAGCTGTACCTCACCTCTATATCATGGTAAGAAATAATAAAAAAGGTGATATTTTAAAGCATAACACTATGGTTATAAATAGAAAATCTAGCAGAACAAAGCTAAGCCCTGAACAAAGATTTAATATTGCTTTTAATGTGATTGTTAGAATAAATGCTCGTTAGAATTTCTTTTTAATAAATATGGTTTCTTATAATTTAATTTGAGTTGCAAAATTGTTCACTTTAAAAGTTTGTTTGTTTGTTTTTTAATGTTGCGCAAAGCTACATGAGGGCCATCTAACAGCTCGTCATCATCATCATTGCCTACTACTATTCGCTGGAACCGACCGCCAAATTATAACGCCCCTACGCCTGAAAGGGAGAGCATGTTCGTTGTGTGTTTTTTTTGTTTTTTTATGGTAAAGCTACATTGGGCTATCTGCTCAGCCCAACGAGGGGAATCGAACCCCTGATTTTTGCGTTGTAAATCCGAAGATATATCGCTGTACTAGCGTGGAGCGCATGTTCGTTGTGACAGGGATTTGAAACCGCGATTCTCAGTTGAGCGCCCTAACTACGTAGCCACGCCGAGCCTACACTCCAAAAGTAAAAAAAAAAGAAAAATATTACGATTTTAAATTTGTTCTGAAAACAGATGTCGTTATGCATAGACAAATATAAAATTTATTATTATTTGAAGAAAAAAGTTAAATCCGTTCTTTTACAATATCAATCAAATATTCCTTGATTAAGTATCGTAATACTAGACGTAAAAGCATGGTGTCTGATCATATGCAATTTACTATAGAATCTATACAGATAAGATAATATCATACGAAATGAAAAAATGTCGTCACTACAATAATATCTTATTAACTTTATTCATAAAATATACTTATTTTTATTATACAAGAAAACTTAATCGTAAACGTCAACATTTGAAGAGTTCTGTTTTCTGTAGAAAATTGTTTTGAAAATATTATAGCCATCACAAAAGTATTTAAATGAAGTTATTATGTTATTTATTAGAGTTTGTTTTTACGTACTTTTTATATAAATTTCAATTTTGCTTATAAATTCACTAGTTTACAAAAGTTCAGCAGATAGCACAATTTGGCTTTGCTATAAGAAAACACATACTTTGCAAACGTATCAGGAGTTCGAACATTTATTTATTTTTTAATTTACATTTTTAAGGGTGCGTTCTTTCACAACATTTGTTAGAATCACATAACAACAACACATTTTGTTTTAGGATGTAGATTATTCAGAAACTTTTATTCTACGTTGTGTTTCAGCAACTTTCATTTATCGTTTGTAAATTTTTAACGTATCTGTGATGCGGATATGTAAATCTTTTATTAACCATAGGTTTTACAGCATCCAAACTACATCTGGCCATTGCTGTTTAGTGAGTAGCCTATTGAACAACAGAGATTTTTACAGTAGGAATATTCTAGTTTTCAAGTACTACAAAGTTCTTATCCTTAGTGGCTTATAAAAATCAACTGGGAAAGGTAGGAGGTAGCTAAAGGTGGTCTTTAAAAATGTCTTCAGCCAAACGAAATACCTTTATCGTGTACCTACGAAATATTTGCTTAGTGGTGCAAGTGATTTCCACCAATTTAGGTCAAAAACAGTTTCCTGGGTTGAGTTCCATATCCGCGAACAGTTGGATGTAGCCTACCCAAGGCAGTTTACGACAAAAAATTGCTGAAAATACTTGTACTATTTCACGGATAATCCGTAGGTATATGTTTGTTTGTTTGTTTTTTGGAATTTCGCACAAAGCTACTCGAGGGCTATCTGTGCTAGCCGTCCCTAATTTAGCAGTGTAAGACTAGAGGGAAGGCAGCTAGTCATCACCACCCACCGCCAACTCTTGGGCTACTCTTTTACCAACGAATAGTGAGATTGACCGTAAGATTATACACCCCCACGGCTGGGAGGGCGAGCATGTTTAGCGCGACGCGGGCGCGAACCCGCGACCCTCGGATTACGAGTCGCACGCCTTACGCGCTTGGCCATGCCAGGCCCCATAGGTATATGAAAGAGGCATTTCGTTTGTCTGAAAACATTTTAAAAGCTACTTTCGACTACCTCTGACTTCTACCCACACTTCTAATGAAAGGTTATTATACACTGAAACGTTGTAATCACTAAAATCAGAGGCCCAGCGTGGCCAGGTGGCTTAAGGTGTTCGACTCGTAATCTGAGGTTCGCGGGTTTGAATCTCGGTCGAACCAAACATGCTCGCCTTTTCAGCAGTGGGCGCGTTATCATGTCACGGTCAATCCCACTATTCGTTAATAAAAGAGTAGCCCAAGAGTTGGCGGTGGGTGGTAATGACTAGCTGCCTTCCTTCTCGTCTTACACTGCTAAATTAGGGACGGCTAGCGCAGATAGCCGTCGAGTAGCTTTGCACGAAATTCAAAACAAACACTAAAATCAGAATTGCTTACTGTAGAAGTAACTATTATTATTTTGTTTTTTTTAAGTTAATTAGCTATCTATTACTTTTATGTTATATTGTTAACACATTGTACACAGTCCCAAGTGTTTGGCGACAATTTTTATTGGACTACACATTTCTTCGAATTATCGCATTAACTATAATTGAAAGTTTGTACAAAAATACCAATAACACTCTCACTCAATACAGTTGATAAACGTAATATTTTAAACAATACTTTTAAATACAACTTCAGTTTATAAGTCTGTTTATTTGTGTCAGGAGTTTTGCGTGAAGCTGTCTAAAGGTTTATCTGCCATATCCGTTTGTAATTTTGAATTTATAGATTAGAAGAATGTCTGCTAATCAACAGAACTCAACGTCAGCTTTTGACTTACCCTTGTTTGATCAGAGTGAAATTTTAGCGTCACTCTTGCAATGCACTCATAGCCCCTGAGTGTGAAATATATTTATGCGGAAAGGGTCATGAATCAAGAGTATTGGGGTCCACAGCCCGAACTCTCGTCACTAAGGGCAAATCTAACCCTTTGTAAGTTGGTAGCAATGTTTTGAATATTTTCACTATCTTCAAACACTTTGGCAAAGATAGTGAACCTTGATCTTTACTGATCATTTTCCCAGAAGCCTGCTGCTTGGCTGAAATCTAATATTTTCGCTTCGTTGACGAGGCTGTGTTGAAGCTTCACTCCAACAGGAATGGAGGATATCATGTGAAACCAATAGATAGTTGATGTATGTTATACCTCTATAGAAAATGAATTACTTTGAATGAGAATTGCAGTGAGTGGGAGTTCAGATGATGAATGCTTAATTGCTTTACTCCAACTATGACGGTAGGATATTTCTTTGATGAATAAACCTATAATCGAAGCTGCTGTATTATGCAAAACCTGAAATTTACCTATCATAATAACCAAGGGAGGTTAACCATAAACTAGTCTGCTTGAAAATGAATGTACGAAACATGGCGGTCTCATACACTTGTTACACAATTTTAGAGAGCATCAAGCCATTTTAAAATGTACCACATTAAAACTTCAATAAAAATCACGTTCTGATGTTTATATGTTAACACAGAGTACAAGGAGTTGTAGCAACGAAGAGTAAAAGAAAAATTAATAACACGTTTTCTACTTATATTTTACTTGAGTGCTTGCTGGACGCATATAGAAAAAACACAGAATCAAAGAGTACATAAGATTATAAGGATGCCACAGAAAGGCTGTCTGAAGAAAGACGGGTATAAAAAAGAACATGCGTTACAGGGAGAAAACTGTCAACTAGAAATCCGTAAAGTTTCCGTTGCAATACATGTAAAGGCAAGAAACGGCCCTATAAGTCACTTTTAGCGAACTGTTTCTCGCACGATTAGGACCCGGAGATCAGCACTGAATACTTCGTAAGTTTTCAGTTTGCGAATGTGGTATTTTATAAGATTGTGCTTCCAACCGGATCAACACAGATAAAAAACTCTACACTAAACAAAGTTCATATAAGAGCATCAGAACCGCCATCTAAACCTAGTACAATCAAGCTTTTGAGAAAAGGATATCTGTTTTTAATCGCCTAAGTGTTGTTAACGATTTTTAGTTAATTTTCATTAAGCGTCTTATCATATTGTCACTTGTCATTTTGACATTTTTAAGCTTTACAAGTGCCTTGCAATAGAGATAACATTAATAACAGAGTAAATAACACTTCATATTATGCTTGTGGAAAAAAAAAAATTAATTCACAAGTAGTTGTATATAAATGCTAGTATTTCCATGTAAGATAGCTAATGGTATGCTATTTATTAAAGTTACATTTTTTTTTTAATTTATAGAAACTAAAAGTCAACGAGTATTACGAGAAGTTTAACTATCATTTTGAATATGGTTTACTTAATCTTTGTTCTATCAAAATTAATACTTGATAAACTTGATTAGGTTTAAGTATGTCTTTATTCTCATTTTGGGCCCGGCATGGCTAGGTGGGTTAAAGCGTTCGACTCGTAATCTCAGGTCGTGGGTTCGAATCCCCGTCGCACCAAACATGCTCGCCTTTTCAGCCATAGGGGCGTTATAATGTGACATCAATCGTACTCTTCGTTGGTAAAAGAGTAGCCCAAGAGTTGGCGGTGGGTGGTGATGGCTAGCTGCCTTCCCTCTGGTCTTACACTACTAAATTAGGGACGGCTAGCGCAGATAGACTTTGTGTAATTTTTCGCGAAAATTCAAAAACTAACAAACATACATTTTCGTTTGATGTAGTGTTGGTATTTAAGTAAAAATAGAAAAACATCAAATGAGAAAGATAAAGACGAGATTAATAGTCCGAATAATTATACTATTAGTAATACTAATTTCTCGTCTCAATCATTCCGCAAAACTATATCAAATAACAGAGACAAAGGAGTATGGATATTAAAATTGGTAGTAGTTACATGCTAATAGTCTTAGCAGTTTATAAGGAGCGTAGATGTTAAAACTGTTAATGCTATTTTTAGTTAACAAAGTTAGCAATAATTGTTTTATTAATAATTTTACTTCATCCAAGCTTAGTTTGACTCATCGTAATTATAGTTTTGCAATAATTTTAAGATGTTCACAAACATCATGTTGGTTATGTTGCTTTTTATATTATTTTTATGATTTCTCATTAAATCAGACATCGAGACCACATATCCAACACGTATACAAGATGAACAAATCATTCCTTTTTTGAGCATTCCCAACTCACCATGTAATCCACTTAATCGAAGAGTAAACTCACCCATTTCACACACGTACGCAGGGGAGGGTGTTTGCCCCAATCTCCAATTTTTGTGATGTAAAAAATACTGCTACTGTTCAGTACACATTAAGCACCTGCTCTCAGCCGGTTGAATAATTACTTCAGGTGAACACAAACAGAAGAAAGACTGAGTGCTCTAACTTTAATACGTAATCATCATGGTAATGCTATAATTGAAATTGTATGTGAGTTATTTATGGAAAAGTACCCCAGAAGGATAGAGCATACTAACTTGTTATTTAAGTAGTGCATACGCATATGATAACATAATATAGTATTGTTGCACAATTAACAAATACCTTACTATAATAAAACATTCGTATCCATTCAGTATTAAAACAGAATTATTTCTTGGTTTTCTTTGTATGTTTATGGATTTTATGTGAAAAGTCATGCAATTATATAAGTTACATATCATGCAAAAATGTTTCGAGATTTAATCTCAGATCACCTATTCTTTTTACTAATTTCCTGGGAGATAACATTCCTACAGACTACCGTAGCATTAGCATGCTGTACATGTTAATTGCGTTCACACAATATGTAATGTGTTGGCTTTTGATCGTAAGGGGTAGAATCCCTTTTCAAACATAGTAAGTAGAGGCCTGCATTTCATAAGTTAGAGTGTCCGTTGTAGCCGGTATAAACTAGATTCATATTAGAACTAGTAATAAACGTAGCAGATTCAGGGACAACATTGTTCGAGAAACAATAGTGCTGTGATATCATTGTGCTATTAGTAGGTTTACTTATCAGGCTAAAAGTTCGAACGAGATTGCGTACATTTTTCAAGAAATGTATTTAGTTTTTGAAAGTGAGTATATGTAATTCTATAGCTATTGGTATACTACAAATCAAAGCAGGATCAAACATAATACAGTCAGTTCATCTGAAAGAAGAAACAAAAAAGCATGCTTTAACTGCTTAGAAATCTAAAGGTAGTTTTAGCTTTATGTGTAATATTTGGATAATTATCAATAGCTTATAAATGTGACATTTAGGAGAGCTTATGTTCGTATGTAAAATGAACATCAATTCGTGGAGACTTTGTGTTATTAAACATTTTATTGCATAGCAATTCAAGTTACTCGTGCCTTTTGAAATATACAAGCATTTCAACTTTGCTCCTAACGCCAGAACAAATCCTATTTATCTATTCACTGGTGTCTTTCATATGAATATATTACCAATGTTTTACTGCTATAATCAGTATAATGTTCAAGACAAGTCTAAATTAATATCTTATTCATATAACAAAATAACTGTTTAAAACACAGGGAATGACCACATTAAATTACTCGGGATATAAAATGAAGCTATCGTTTGGATTGAAATTAGCTTAGTTTGAGACACATAATATTTTTACTCTCTTTGTTGTTACTAAACGCTAATTATCTAAAACAAGTAACTGATAACTGAAAATGTAAAGTATATTTATTGGCTACAGTTTATATAACATGGATTAAAGGATATAAAGCGTTTTATGTCATCTTGTAGAATTATTATTTTCTCCATTTTCTGAAACATATTGTGTAGAGAAAACTGAAAACAAGGAGCTGTAAAAGATCTATTCTTATATAACCCCTATTCAGAGTCAGCACGTTCCAAATTTGTTTCTCAACTAATACACAGATTAATTCCAACTAATTCACAGATACACTATATATATAAACTGTGCGCGTCAAACGTAAAAATATGCACTGAATTTCTACGTTTGATATATTCCAACGCAGAACTAATCTATGGTAAAATTAAGTCCTAGAAAAAATATTTCAGTTAAATTTAATGAAGGTTTCTCTTTAAGCTCAAATAAAACAGCAAAAACAAAGAAACAACCAGAAGATATGTCTTACATCAAGATTTCTGGCGAAACGCAATAAAGCTATGTAGCACTCTTCATATGTTCTGCTTAAAACGGACATTTAAACAAAATGTTTGAAAAACAATACTCTTACAAACATAACAGATTTTAAAATATTAATATTTGAGTAAGATTGAAAATGGAAGAAAGATTGTTAACTGACGAATTAAAATTTAAATTATGTGGAAACTGCTTCCCAGTAAAATGTATACTTTAATAACTTTATGACGTTTTCAATACCTCGTCGTTTTATACTGTAATTTAATTTCGTAAATCTGTCTTTGGGTGAAGTAGTCTAGGATTTCCGAATTTGATGAATTATTACATGACTCGAAAATGTTTTATAAATAATCATTGTATCTACATATCTGCTCAAACTACTTGGAAAAGTGTCTCTTTCGAGCAAATGCGTCTATTGTTGCGTCAACGTCAAAGCCATGTGAATTACCTTGTTATAAAGTAGAGGAAACAAATTCTGTAGAATTTAAGAATCAGTAATATTACTATTCTGATATAAAACATACTATGAAACGTGGCATCACAAATGTTATAAATATCTCTATAACATATAATCATTTCTCATAGGATGGTAGATAAATGGCTCCTGAAGACTTTGAATGTTAGTCAGACCCAATAATGCTCTGAGATATCACACATGATAGTGCATTAGCATGTATTGATAGATGTCAACAAATACTGAGTTTATGCATTATCATATGTTACCAATACAAAAATAGCTTAAATATTTACAATAAGACAGCAAGTAAATGGTCAAGGATTATGCTATACGACGTTCCAGATACATGAACGAAAAGTTGGTAGTTTCATTTTTTTCTTAGAATTATTTTAACTTTGTTTTTGTATTTAATACATTTTCCCCACGTTTTGAAATACGAATATGACGTCTTTCGCTTATGTACTAATCAGATCTCTTTTTGAATATGATTTTTTTTCTAGACCATTAAATCTTTTTGTATAAATCAAAATAGGAACTGGAGATAAAAGCATTCAAATTATCAATATTAATTAGAATCTGTTAAGAAAATTACAAAACAAACTCCAGAAAAGCATTTATCTAATAATTTTAATTTCAAACTGGCGTTTTTCGATTTATTATTGCATGAATATAGACACACAAAAGGACTAAATAATCCAACTTTCCAGAGAACAAATAAACTTCTGAAATTTTCATAACTTTGTGGAACAGAATTATTAATAAAACAGTTACAAAATTTTATTCGTTTCCTACTCCTTTACTTAAAAGTTTGAATTTAAATTATTGATTTTATAAATCAGTAATTTATTGTATAAAAAAAAAGAATTGTTAAATACTTCCATTATTGGTATATTACTAGTTCTTTAGAACTATCGCACTGCTTCTTAATATCTCCGAGAGTTCATGTCCTATCTTGTGACACAATACGGATAATTTCTATTTGTATTTATATTATGAGAGAAAGTTCATAAAAACAAAATGTTACCTTGAAGTTCCCTGAACAGGTGTGTGTGTGTGTGTATTTTATAGCAAAGCCACTCTGGGCTATCTGATGAGTCCACCGAGAGGAATCGAGCCCCTGATTTTAGCGTACGTAGACTTACCGCTGTACCAGCGTAGAATCCGTGAAAGGTTTGATAGACTGTTTCCTAGCAGTAGCAACGAAAGTGTTTCGACGTTAGTAATCGTCTATAAAACTATTGATCACCATTGAAATTTTATACAAAAAAAAAGTTGCTCTGTTTTGTTACACTGAATAATATTCTCTTAAAGGTATTGTTAGGATTGATCAAGCTTTTAAATATAAATATCTTTGTGTCCAGTAAAGTTTTAATTAAATTAACATGCATAATATGTAGACAACATGACATTTATTTTACAAGAGATATGTGGTATTTATTTTACAGAAAAGTGTAGAAATCTCATATTCACGTTATCAGAACGATGTCTGAGTGAATTGTTATCAAAATATTTTTCACAGTTTTACAACAGTTTATTATATCTTGCATTATCATTCATTGCTGGAAGACTCGTGTAACAAAAAACAAATCGGTTAAAAAGTTCTATTGGTATCTATTCACTAATACACTCAAATATCATTTATTTATATGAACTTATAATATATTATGAACAAATGCGTATGCTTACAATACATGTATGCTTTGTTATAGAAAAGCCATAATAGACTATCTGCTGTGTCCACTGAGGGGAATCGAGCTTCTAATTTTATCGTCATAAATCCCAAGACTTAGCGCTGTCTTACCGGCGAACGTGACACGCTTCCATAAAAAATAAAAGAATGTATGGTATTTTCCTAACTACGTTATTTTACTTCACATTTCAACAATTCCTTAGGCATAACCAGTAAAAAACAAAAAAGCTCGAAATATAGAAGTTTGTCGACATGATATCTTGCTAAGAAGAGAAAAATGTCAATCGAATTAAAAATACATACGAACTTATTTTGACGTACACGTAACTCGATGGAGTTTCGTCAGATGTAGATTGGTGTAATTTAATTTTTTTGCTTGCTTCTTCTTTGATGTTTTTAACACTTGTTTCAATTGTCTCAAATACTGAAGAATCAGTCACCTTATTTATTTACTGCGGAAGTTCATGTTTCTATGTTCATTTCAGAGCACATTTCTAAATAACGAGTACATACAGTAAACTGGCGTGTTGTCAGTAAGAAAGGAAACACGTAAAAGTTTCAGATACAGCTTTCATAATCATCTTCATCATACAAGAAATGTAATTTTATACTCAATAAATGATTATAAGAATTTATGATTTAAGTAAATAATAACATATATATCATACAATATATGATATATCCAGTGTCGACGAGGCCTTTCGACAATACCACGACCCATGTGACCCTTTGGGATACAATAAATATAATAGCGTTCGAAACGTTTGTTATAAAATCAGTTATTTGAATAGCAGAATGATTAAACAATAATGAAATTTTAATAGTTATAATGACAAAACCCCGCTGGTTGTTAGTTGTGAAGTGTGTATCCTGATAGCAATCTGATACACTGCACAACAAAGTTTTTGCTTCTTGAACACTGTTGGGTGTTCCTTATAGATTTTTGGCTGCTGATCGCAAAAATCACATCCAAATTTGCCCATCACGTACCGTTTCATCGAAATCTTCAGTTTCACCAGGACATTGCAACAATGGAAAAACGATATCAGGGCAACTGGAATCCGTCAATGCTTGCTGACTACTGTTGGACACTGTAACGTGATGCACCGGACATTGAATACAAACAAAAATCAGGAGCCGAACACTTTTAATTATGTTGAACTTAATAGCATATTAGAAACATAAACGCAATTAAATACGTTGTTGTCGGTAAACAGTTAACTGTCTATTTCTTAGAGTTCCTACGTGATGAAGCAAAACCAAAACTATATTTGTGCATACCCACCAGGTACCTGACACAATCAGCAAACACTTTTCAGGAAGCAAAACTTTTCAAAACAATTGTTGTGCAGTGACATCAATATTATTGACACTGCTATATATCAGGTTACTTACTTCCCTGTTGAAAAAAGTATTAGTGGGGAGAAGATTACTCAATCCAAAAACTTATATTATTCCAGTAACTTCGATAAAACGAAGTTTTTTTAGCTTAGCTACCGTACTTCACATTCCAAGAAAGGCTGCTCAGAAATTCTCTAAAGTTTCATCAAATAGGCAAAGAAAATCGATACTTTACAAATAATGCGCTACCGTAGCAGTCAAGTAAGCTTGTTGTGTAGCTTCACTATATTCTATGTGTGTAACATGTATATGCTATATTACATATATGTGTGTATTTGTGTAAAAATAATACTTGCTCTTAAAAGCTTTCCTAAAAGCCGACAACAAAAATAATGTTTGTTGTATGCAAGTTTTCTTTTGATTTTTCTTAGTTTGAAAATAGATTTGGTTTTCTTTAGAAAGGACTTGCTTATTAAACATCCAATATAAAATGTCAAACATGGTTTAATTAGCTCTCAGCAACTTCGTATGATACGCATTTATTATAGGGTTTTAAATCGTGGTCCTATTTAAACAACATATTTCTAGATTTACTAATACATTGAATGCATATAGTTAGGTTCGTCGCTGGTACAGCGGTATGTCTACGGAATTATAATGCTAAAATCACGGGTTCGATTCCCCTCGATGAACTCAGCAGATAACCCTATGTGGCATTCCTATAAGAAACACACATATACGCCTATAATAAAAAGTTAAGTATTTTATTCTTTTTAAAACTATGAACATTTAGAGACTAAAAACGTGCTTACGCCTGTACGGTGTAGATTCAAAGTTATTAAAGTAACTACTATAAAGACATTTTCATTTACAATTCGAAATTGCTACTACAAAATTATCAGGGTATTTACTATAGTTAACAAATGGTTTGTAATTAACTGCGTAATTTCTACTACATGATCAATATCTCTAAAAGTAGTATGGGTGATATTATGTAATTTGTGTTTAAGGATAGCAGAACAGATATTATAGAGCAATGTGAATTTTGAGTTAGCAGCGTAATCACTACCTTGAAAGAAACACCTAGGACTTAGTATTGATTTGATTTGGTTTGTTTTGAATTTCGCGCAAAGCTACACGAGGGCTATCTGCGATAGCCGTTCCTAATTTAGCAGTATAAAACTAGAGAAAAGGCAGCTAGTGATCACCACCAACCGCCAACTCTTGGGCTACTCTTTTAGCAACAAATAGTGGAATTGACCGTCACTTTATAACTCTCTCCCAGCTAAAAGGGCGAGCATGTTTGGTATGATTGGGATTCGAACCTACGACCCTCAGATTACGTCGAGTGCTCAACCACCTGGACATGTCGGGCCTGTTAGCACTGAAGTTGCTATCAAGTGCGTTTGGAGCTCTAATTATAATAATTACTATGTAACGTTCATGTAGTGTTCGTGGCGCAATTGTTACCATGTATTCCTTTATAAGAGTTACAGTTTAGTTATTTCCAAAAATTAAAACAATGTTGTTTCAATTTTTTAATCTACATTCATACAAGTGTCGTATTTGTTTTCTCTGTATATAACAAACCTGGCTTGAGTAATACTGTCATTAAAGGGTGTAAGACAACATATTAAAAATCTGTAAAAAACCCGTCTTTGTGAATAAGTCTTTCCATTCGGATTACAGTCAATGATGCTGTAAATATTTTTATGCAAAGTGTTCTCTAACATTATTGTATCTTCTTCAATCTAAAACTCAAAAGAAATAATATCACAGACATTGACATAAAAATCGACGAATAGTGGCCACTTCAAAATAGTTTCAATGTAAAGTTAGCAACACGCTCACATAAGAACTTAGAATTCAAAGTCGTCAATTTAGGCTACCATGCTACTGTTTCGTCGTAGTTAGTTTCTAAAGTATAAATATACATCTGTGAATATAAATCTGGATACTGCTGGGAAAACTCTCTCCCAGTCAATGTACTCTCATAGTCAATAAACCCGCATTAACTCATTTAAGTTGTTTTTTCCTAAATGAGGCACATATAAACCAAACAATAGAAAGTAATGTATTTACTTCCTATTGATGCAAACTCTACCACGATCGTCTTGAAACTATACGATCTTTTTACCTTAGTTTTCTACATATGTCAATATGTAACTCTCAGATAAGAACTGCTTACTGTCGCTGGGAATACCGTAAATAATGTAGAGTTGTACAATCTTAAAAAACGTTCGGCGACAGAATGTAAACTGTTAGCAGTACTTCTTGAAACGTCTGATGCCACACTCAGATTTCTAACTGCTAATTAAGAAATATTGAGTAAATTAAAATTATCAGTATCGTTAGTTACTCATTTATAAAGTAGGATTATCTCATGTATAGCGTAAGTACATTATGTTATATATGTATATACAAATATATGTCAACATTACTGCGTTTTTTGTTAATTTTTTCTACAAAAATCATATATATCTTGTTCACTTCTTAACTCTAGCAAGTGCAATCTGAGAGTCGTGAGTTCGAGTCTTCCTCCATCAAATATACCCGCCTTTTCTCCCCTGGGGGCATTATAATGTGACTGTTAATCCTGCTGTTCGTAGGTGAAAGAGTATCCAAAGATTTGGCGGTGAGTGGTGAAGACCGTCTGCCTTCTCTCCAGCCTTTCACTGCTACATTAGTGATGAGGCTCAGAACCTACCAATTAATCATGCGTGACTATTGTGAGATACATAATAAATGTAATTGTTTGTTTACTTTATCACTTACTGGTGACTCATTGGGAAGCTTGAAAGCTTAAAACGCTAAAACTTAGGGTTCAGTCCTTGCTGATAAACTGTTGCACAAGCTTGTGTCTAAAACAAAGAAAGAACATTAGAGAAAATAACTCAGAATCTTTACATGTTTTCTACCAAACGTAAACAAAGTATTTGTATGATTTAAGAAATAGATTAAGAGCTTGATGAAAAGATTTGTTCAGGAAAGCGAACATCTAGAACAACTGTTTTGTTATAATTTTACTATTAAATTCTGATCAGAATAATCTATCTACTTACATCAAAATTTAAAATCAAAATCAACTTGGTAATGGGAGTAGTTAATGAAATATACTGTTCTTACATTATTACAAAATTTGACTACTCTCTCTGTTTACGACATTTTCGACGGTATACCCAATAATATTTCATAGGTTTCGTCCAGCTCAGAACATTTAAGTTATTTCTAAAGACATATATACTAAACCAACACGCGAAATATTATCTATTAATTGACCTAATCGAACGTTGACCCCAACATCACTCTTTGTGAGGTCTTAAGGATACATGCTAGGTTTGATAACAACAGACACTGCGGTTAGCCAATTATAAACGGACATAAGCAGACTTTAAAACGTGATAATGAGGAACCCACTTTTACGACTCAAAACTTTCATACACAGACTTTTGTCAAAAAATGTTAAGAAGCAACAAGTCGAGGCACAACGTCTCTAATTTTGAACTATTGACTAGACAACTGATCAGCCTTATCCACCGTCAACTTTTGTCCTATTTTTTGTTTGATCGAATAGTATGATATGACTGCTTCACATATAGCAGTTTAAAAATCTCCAAGTGGAGTATTGTAGTGAGGCTTTCACTGATGAGTTAAAAATCTCTGGTCTACATGCAATTTTTGAAGTAGAAGATATCAAATTAAAAAAAAAGATTATGTTTTAAAAATGCAGCTCAGCAAGTGAAAAAGTTATATCCAGGGCCATCTAGTATTAAAGAAAAAATGAAAAAAGTCAAAATATGTTTTATTTAGAATCAAGGACTTTAAAACATTTAAAATAAAGTTTAGCAAAATAAAAAACGTAGTCTTTTTTCAGACCATGAAAATTGCAAATGTTCAAAATGTTGAATTTAAAATTTGAATCGATAGAAAAATTGTATGCTTTTTAAGGATTTTTAGAATTTTCAAAAAATATTATAAGTACTTTAATAATTTGATAAGGTATTCAATAACTGAAATTAGTGATAAGAGGCATATGCTTGTATGTTTTAGTGTATTTGGTTATCATATCATTAACATACGCTATACAGATTTAAACTGCAGCCCTATTTGTCAGAACAATAATTAATAATAAAGTTAAAATACCTCTAATAATAACTGCAATGATAGTACTCCCAAAACAATTAAAATATCTTTCTGAATTTTATATTTTAACTCTATATTTTTGTTGATGCAAAAAACTCAAGTAAACTGCTGTAAAGGGCAAGAAGAATGTTTCATTTTAATAGCGAGAGCAAATTTTTATCCTTATACATTTCACCATCTTGTAATTTCTAGTAAATGTTTGTTGTTAGGGGATACAAGTTGACACGAAAAGCTTTCCTGTGTTCCAGTAAATTACTAACGACAAGTCAGTGTTCGTCTTCTTTTGTTTATTCAGCTAAAATGATCCGGTACACACAACAAAAAAGATAATGTCTTGAGTGAAGCTAATTGTAGACAAGGAAATAAACTATCCTTTATATATAAAATAGAACAAACACAACAACAGCGTGTAGAAAAAAACGCACAGAATAAACAAGACTCATTATAGAATGATTTGAGCGTCGTACTATGTTATATTGTTTGGTCTTTTACCATTTTTTCTGGCCTTTCCTGGCTGAAAAGCAAAGTTTATTTGGAAGATATTTAAGAATAAACCGAAGTATAAAGGAAATTTTACCTGATATCGGTGGATAGGTAATTTTTAGTCGGAAATTTTATTTGTTTAGAAGTGTAGATGAAGTGGTCAGAAATCATCTTTGGTTTCGTGATCTACGTATAACCCTGACAACGAAGTTGGGAAGTTTGTACATAATGATAAAACAAACAACAAATATTTCAATATTTTTACGAGATTAGTATTCACATGTGTCGGTGGGTGTCTTTGAACTGAAACTGAAAAGGGCTTTGTTTTTGTAGACTGGCACAAAACTACAAAATGAGCTATTTGTGGCATACCAACTTTACAACTGTACCAAAAGGGCTATATGTATTTTGTAAAACCAGAATATTTAACTGTGAAAATGAAATTGAGGTGGATTAATTCTCTCTTTGTTTATTTTTGGTTTTGATAAAATCAGACTAAACATATATGTTTTTGCTTCTATATCAGATTTCATTCCTTATGACTCCAACGTGCAATGATAAATATGCACGTATCTTTAGAGAAGTGTAATATTAACATTTTAAACAGATTTCTTATTTTAAAATAATAGTTAAACTTCTGCTTTTGCCTTTGATTTATGATTTTGCTTTGGACATCGGTTAGATATTCTTGCTTCCCAGTGGCACAGCGGTATTTCTGCAGACTTACAACGCTAGAATTCGGGTTTTGATACTCGTGGTGGACAGAACACAGACAGCCCATTGTGTAACTTTGTACTTAATTAAAAATAAACAAAATAAAATCCAGATATTCTTGAAGGGATTCGGGAATATGTTTACTGATTTAAGCCTAAGATAAGATAAAATTCTCACCCTTCCTTATATAGATATGTTTTGTTTTCTTCTTACATATACTGAAATCTCGTATGTTATTCTTCTGAGATGCAAAGATTTTTCATGATCAACTCCCAGTTACTGCTTCCACTCTTATTATGAACAGTCGTCATCTGCATTCCAGACAATAACCATCATAGGATTGTTGTCAGTTTTGTATAAAACATGAAACTTTGAAATACTATGTACATAAACTCTAATAAACAATACACAACTTGAGCCACTTAAACAATATGACGTTTGAAGTTTCAAATGACTGAAGAGCCATTCTTGCCAAACTTCTTTTGTACTTCCGGAAACTTCACTCAAATAGTAAAATGTTTTGATTATCAGAAACGGAAGTATTTGTAATTTTGATAATGAACCTCTCGAAATATTAAAAATTACAAGACAAATTACAATTGTTTGCTTAGCAGGCTCGTACTTATTATGACTTAATATTTGTGACAGTTACAAAGAAAACACATTAAGACTTATAATGTGCAGGATTTGTTTTTCTGTGCTAAAAAAAAGTGAAAGTAATACATCTGCACTAATATACTTATGTATGCCAGGAAAGGGCAATCGGACTTTTATGGAATAAATTATTTGGTAATAGCCGAGAAGATTAAATTAAAGTGTAAGTACCAAGAATGATGAACCTAAAATACTAGATTTTACCTGTCTCATACGATTCAAGTATACTTACAGTCCTACCGAATGAGTCTCCACTGTACCCCAGCCATAGGCCAGACTTTCCATTAGTATCTAAACAATTATTTAATATTTTGTTCTCAGATTCGCCGAAATTTTCTCATATTCAGTTAGTTTAAGCAATAGTTTTAAGTCCGTGATGACGAGAAAACTCATTTGTATAGAAAATTATATATAGACTAAGGTAAAAACTACACTGACAAACACCACACCAACATTATTTATAAAATACAATGTGATAACTGCCACGACTTCTATATTGGAGAAACAAGTAGAAAAATGGAAATCGGATTAAACGAATACAAAAAGTCACCTTCACACGTTTTCAAACATTGCAATTCGCGCGTAATGAAATGAGAAGACAAGTTTCTGCTAAATTCGCGTTTCTAGTCATGTCTTACATGGTTATGTTGTGTGTATTTGGTTTGCAGTGTTCGAAAACGTGTGAAGGTAACCTTTTGTGTTCTTTTAATCTGGTTTCCATTTTTCTACTTGTTTCTCTACACGTTTTCGAACACTGCAGATCAAATAAACACAATATAACCATAGTAAACACCCAAATACTAAATAAAGAAACAAACATAAACAAACACAAAATTAAAGAAGCCTTACTTATACAACAACTCAAAACCAAAATAAATCAATACAAAGGAACACCTTTATACCTATATTAATAATACCCAGATGCTAATACTTATATACTTTATACTTGTGCTTTCTTTATCCATACGAGCCGTTTTTAAATATATAATAGTTTTAAGTATGTATAGAAAAATGTGTATATATTTTCGAAACCTTACGCAAAGCTACACGAGGGCTATCTGCACATATTCGTCCCTAGTTTTGAGCTAATTAATTACAGGGGGGGGGCAGTTAGTCAACAAAATTTTTCCATCAACAGTAAGGCTGTTCTTGTGTGGTTGAAAAGTAGTATTTGACCATCATTCTCACAGGAAACCCATGACCTTAAAGTGCAGGATGCATTTTGTGACAAAGGCGATAGAATTATAAAAATAAGGAATGCAGGAGAAATATTGGTGCATTTTGAGTAAGGCGAATGCATTAATATTTTAGGTGCATGTTACGGCTACTGAGTATTTTTCTCACTTTTAAATCGTAAAACATCAAGATTATGAATTCATGGTCTTAACGCTTCTGCTTACAGTTGTTGTGGATCCCACATGAGAATAAAACATCTTAGACGGATTTTTAAGTGATAGTCAAATCCAACTATTCCTATTAGACTAAAGTTCCTGATCGGTGTTGTTGACTAGGTGTCTTACCTCTAATCTAGAGTTCCAAATTAAAAACAATTTTTGCATGCAGTCCTTATATAAAAAAACAACAACTCACGTATCCGAAAAACATACTTTCTTCCGAATTGTTTGAAGCTCTGGAAATAAAAATAATTTAGTTCATGTGGTATCATGTTGAATAGTTTTTGAAATGAGTTGCTAAGAGTTTTGTTTGATAGATAGGGGAAACAAAATTTCTTTTAAGTTCATTGCCCAGTTTTCTGGTGTTTTTTTTAACATGCCAGAAATGTATTAATTAGAAATCTTTACAACTTACCTAGTTTTCTTTTCCGTTTAATAAAAGAGTTCTTGTTGCTAGACTGCAACCTTCTGTATATAAATGTGAGAAGTGTTTGTTGTGTGTAAGAAAAAAACAAACTTACCTTCACTTTATCTGAAAACCGAAAACGTTCTGAAGCCACTGCATACGAACAGTGAATATGATACTCCAAACTTGTGACGTCAATTCTAAGAGGCGTGTCTCAATCTGACGTGACTTGTAGTTATCTTTTTCACTTCTTCATCGACGGCGTGCTTTGTAATAAACAAAATTAGATAGCTCTCCAATAAACCTGTCAATAATAAGGCTTTGAAATGTATTAAATCTAAATTTACATAAACATTTTTTGAGAACATTGTACATAGTATTTTATTTCGATATTTTGGTATTATTTTTGTTACCTTGGTCACTGCTTTCATTTCACTAAATTGTTATCGGTCGGTTGAGGGTTCTATATGTTTTAACTAAATGGAAACACTTCAACCAAAGAGGTGTTTTTCAAATGGATTGTTACTGATAAAAACCCGACAATGAGAAAGACAACAATGTGTATAAAATACCACAAGTGAAAAATTATGTGTTTGCTTTTAATTTAAACTTTGTAAAATATCATTAATTACGTAGAACAATACAAATGTAACTTCGGAAGCAATAAAACTAAAACTACTTAACCTTCATAACCCGTTTAGAACTTTAATTGTTTAATTTACCAAAAGTAAAATGGTTATACAATTAAACGACTAAATGGTTATAAATACTAATGACATTCAACTAATACATTTCATATTTTTTGAGTCCGTAAAAGCAAAAAATATTATTGTTAATCACGAGCTTTAATATATTTATAAAAAACTACAATACTTATGTAATATCTCTGAAATAAAATAAGTGATTTTCAAGGTTATGTTGGATTTATCAAGTTATTAACTGAAACTTCAAAATTTATTTCTGCTAAATATACTCGGCTTTATATTAATATAGATGACTTATTTATTTAAAAGCTAAACGAAATTAGTTTTAATTAACTTTTCAGGTTATAGGTTTTTCGATTAAGAATGAAAAAAATATAATTAAACAACGTTTTTAAACGTTTTACTTTTATCTTTTTATCACACAAAACATAATCACAAATAACCTTTTTAAAATATTATACCTAAGAGATTCATTAAACTGATTTCACACTAGTGAGGACAGCACATTGTAAACCGGTAGTGTGCAGATAAGGAAGTTATATACTTGATAAATAACTTAATTAATATTTTCTCAATTCAGTAACATGTTTTCACTCTCCAATAACAAAACACTTGAAATCTTTAACAAGATTACCATTCAGTGAAAAACCAAGCTGTAAACGCATAAGAAGCACAGAAAATGTTTTCAGGCAGTGATACTTTCTTTACATATGTATACTTGTTATACTACAACCTTATATTTCACAAAGAAATAAAACAGCATCGCCTTTATAGACTAAGTCGTTTGATCTTAAGTATTATATAAGATGAAATAAAAGCTAAAAGCAGGGAAATATAAAGAATTGTATGGTTATTCTATAAACAATATATATATATACGTATTATAACCATAAATTTTAAGCCATAAACAAAACACATTAAAAATTTAAATAGTACGCTGCATATTTAAATTAAAAAGATCCTAGGGTACAAGAAAATTCTAGAGTACGAGCTATAACATGGAATTATAAAATGTATTTAGGTTACATTTCTACATTTCTAATCTTCTTATGTGAGACTATCGAATGGAAGTTAAAACTGGTAGATTGTGTATCCACACCGCAATGTGTACTTCTCGCAGCTCATTGGATACAAAAAAATAGTTTTTTTTAACTTCACAAGGTTTCGTTGAGAGAGCTCCTACACTCACTTTCGTATTTTTGACCCGCGAGTTGGTCTGTCATATTTTGAACAACACACCCATTTATTCTTTTTGAAGATTAGGTGAATGTTCATTTGTTGTTTGTTTGGTTATTCTTAACATTAAAAATTTTAATATTTATTGAATGGTGTTGTTATTCACTTTTTTTTGTTATATTTTTATATTCACATTAATTTTTTGCTGTACTCTTTCTACTGTCCAGCTACTGATTCAGAAACTATCGACTTTAGCTTGTAATTGGCCACTTATTACAGATGTTAGATTAATCTAAATTTACCCTAGCCGATTATTATTCGGTAATATGATAACGTTTTGCGTACATTGGTGCCACTCTTGTCTAAGAACAGCGCATGAAGTTAGCTACCAGTTTTTATGTCTTGTATGTAAAGTTATATCCCATTTTTTCTTTGTTTAAAGGGAGTTTCATTAGCAATATTGATTCAAATGAGTAACGAATATATATATATATATATATATATATATATGTGTGTGTGTGTGTGGTTGAATTATTCTATTTTCTACATTTATGAAAAGTGTTTTGTATTATTAATTTAATATGTGGATTTAGGAATAACCTAAACCTCCTAAGCTAGTCTAGCCTTGTGACCTATTTTTGGGATTATGGCCGAAAATGTCGATAACATCCATGTATTTTAATTAGTTATATTTGTGTATTAAATTAACCATGTTTTTAGGAATTAGCTGTTAGTTGTAATCTGTGTAAACAGTTTCATTTGATCAGAAGTTATCGATTATGATGTATATTTCTTGAAATATCATTATTATTAAGAATAATAAACAATATCCACAATTAACAACTAATCGTATTGTGAAATCCATCATTAAATATAACATGCGATACTTGTTTTGTGCTCAGTTAAATAGAGGCACATCTTTATACGTTTATGTCCAAATTAATAGAATATGCAAAATATTTATATATAACTACATATTTGTTTTAGTAGATGAAGTATTTACCGTATTAAAAGACACAGAAGTACTATATATATTTAAGTTAACTTTGTCCTGTAAGGCGCACATAAAAGCACAAATCTCCGTCTAATTACTTGTTTAAGCGAGTATGTTTGGTGTGACGGAAATTCGAACCCACGATTCTCAGATTACGAATCGAACACTTTATTCATCTGGACATGCCGGGTATGTTTAATTGCTTAAAGCGACATTTCGGGCACCTTCGGTCTTTATCAGGTTTCCATACGAAACCAAGTTTATAGAAGTTTAGCAACAAGTCCGAAGAAGGACTTATGCGTCCGAAATATCAAGACACTTCTTTTTACTTTTATTCATTTTGTTTGTTTCTTTGTTTGAATTTCAGCACAATGCTGTAAAATGGGCTATCTGTGCTCTGCCTAACATGGATATCGAAACACAGTTTCTAGCATTGTGATTGCGCATCCATACCGCTGTTCCGTGGGGGATTGAGACACTTTTGTTCATATTCGGATATATAAAGCAAAACGTGAAGCATACAAAAGCATAGTGCTTATCAAATCCTCAACGAAAAAAAAAATTAAACAATATTTCGTATTGCACACTACTTCCTAAGCCTATTCAGATAAAGAATGCCATGAAATATCGTTAACAAATACAATGGACATTCGGGTTTTAAGTAGTATAGAGTACATCATAAAAAACAGCAACAAAAGAACCTTTAGTGAACGTCATGCTTAGCATTCCAATAATTACCAGTCCCAAATCAAGTTTGATACATAATGTTAAGAGCTTGAAAATAGATATAATACACTGTTAACTTTGGGTTTATACAGTATATCATGATAAATATACCAATGTATACAAAAAATTTTAAAGTTTTAATGAATACCATACATTGTGCTATACGTATACATAAATACAAGACTTGTTTGAGATGGGTACACATACAAAAATTATGATAAAAGTTTAAGTTTAATTTAAAATATTACGCAGTGTTTACATGAGAATTGAGACTTCAGCGTGCTGTTACCGCTGACCTACCGGAAAACTCCTGTTTACCTTTTTCTGAGCCTTATTAAACTAGTTTATACTGTATCTGTTTTATTATTGTTACAAATATATCTTTGAAAAAATACTTCTTACGAAATATTACGCAAGGTTTTCTCGTCATTTGAACAAAGAGACTAAAACTCTTCGAGCCAACATACCGAAGGTAGTTGATATATGATACTTTGAAGAGTAATAAGTAAATGTTATGATACTCAGTAGGTTAAGCAGTGAATATAATAAAAGTAATAAGTAAATGTTATGATACTCAGTAGGTTAAGCAGTGAATATAATAAAAGTAATAAGTAAATGTAATGATACTCAGTAGGTTAAGCAGTGAATATAATAAAAGTAATAAGTAAATGTAATGATACTCAGTAGGTTAAGCAGTGAATATAATAAAAGTAATAAGTAAATGTAATGATACTCAGTAGGTTAAGCAGTGAATATAATAAAAGTAATAAGTAAATGTAATGATACTCAGTAGGTTAAGCAGTGAATATAATAAAAGTAATAAGTAAATGTAATGATACTCAGTAGGTTAAGCAGTGAATATAATAAAAGTAATAAGTAAATGTAATGATACTCAGTAGGTTAAGCAGTGAATATAATAAAAGTAATAAGTAAATGCAATGATACTCAGTAGGTTAAGCAGTGAATATAATAAAAGTAATAAGTAAATGTAATGATACTCAGTAGGTTAAGCAGTGAATATAATAAAAGTAATAAGTAAATGTAATGATACTCAGTAGGTTAAGCAGTGAATATAATAAAAGTAATAAGTAAATGTAATGATACTCAGTAGGTTAAGCAGTGAATATAATAAAAGTAATAAGTAAATGTTATGATACTCAGTAGGTTAAGCAGTGAATATAATAAAAGTAATAAGTAAATGTAATGATACTCAGTAGGTTAAGCAGTGAATATAATAAAAGTAATAAGTAAATGTAATGATACTCAGTAGGTTAAGCAGTGAATATAATAAAAGTAATAAGTAAATGTTATGATACTCAGTAGGTTAAGCAGTGAATATAATAAAAGAAATAAGTAAATGTAATGATACTCAGTAGGTTAAGCAGTGAATATAATAAAAGTAATAAGTAAATGTTATGATACTCAGTAGGTTAAGCAGTGAATATAATAAAAGTAATAAGTAAATGTAATGATACTCAGTAGGTTAAGCAGTGAATATAATAAAAGTAATAAGTAAATGTTATGATACTCAGTAGGTTAAGCAGTGAATATAATAAAAGTAATAAGTAAATGTAATGATACTCAGTAGGTTAAGCAGTGAATATAATAAAAGTAATAAGTAAATGTAATGATACTCAGTAGGTTAAGCAGTGAATATAATAAAAGTAATAAGTAAATGTAATGATACTCAGTAGGTTAAGCAGTGAATATAATAAAAGTAATAAGTAAATGTAATGATACTCAGTAGGTTAAGCAGTGAATATAATAAAAGTAATAAGTAAATGTAATGATACTCAGTAGGTTAAGCAGTGAATATAATAAAAGTAATAAGTAAATGTAATGATACTCAGTAGGTTAAGCAGTGAATATAATAAGATATTCACTCTTTTACCAGAACATTTTTTCACTTCATAAAGAGTTATTATTAATATAAACTTCTGAGTAAAGATAAAGAAGACTGTATAATAATATGTTAACCGAACTATACCTGCAATATCTAGTCCTAACATGGCCTTTCGCCAAACACCAAGGCTCTCTATGTCGGCTGGGATAAAACAGATACACTAGTAGTTGAGACGCTATTTTATACCAAATTGCTCGAATAACAGCGTTATTCTGGCATAAATTTATGCAGTTCCTTAAAAGTGATTCAAAATTAAATGCAACGAAATATATCACAAATTTGCTATTCAGTTGCAAAACAACTTTTCTGCGAACTTACAAAGCTACAAACAGGGTTTCAATACCCATGGTGGGCAAAGTAAAGATGGTTCTTGGTGAAGCTTTGTGCTTGTTTTGAAACAAACAAATTCGTTAAGTAGATCTACATTTAACGGAGGCCCTAAATCCTGCTTTCAGTCTTAATGAAATCAGTAGGTGCAAAGAAGACCGAGTTGAATGACTTATTGTGTTGATATTTCTTTTGAATAAATTAATTGTTAATGATTTGCAATTAAGCAATTTAAGGCTCACTAAGTGCTAACTTGCTTCAGGAAAATATTCATTCTGATAAGTTCTTTTTTTAAGTATAAAACTTATAGAAAAGTAATAAAAATGTTTTGCAGTCATAAATTCTTAAACCTCAATAATTCTTTAATAATATTTATTACGTATGGAAAATAAAAATATGTTGACTTCGGAACTTTTTAAAATGCAAACCCACACTCTGTGTTAACTTTGCTTTGCCCAGAGCATATAAAATCCCAGAGTTTTGTGATATAAGCTTTCAAGTTTACCGCTGAGACATCTAGAGACTCTCAACGGAATTAATCAAAAGTTTAGAAAAAGAATTCCAGTATTTTATTTTTTTACAAGAGAGCGATGATGTTTACATTCATTTATTATTTCTTAGAAATTTTTATTTAATTTAACTATCAAGTTACAGGTTTGAATTTCGTTATTAAACAGCGATTCTCGCAAAATTTAAAAAATATTTTAGTATAGCTGAAGAGTAACTGTTTGAAATAGAAACAGAAATTATGAAGGAACTGAGTGAAATATGTGAATCTGAGAAAGATTAAGTAGAGTTGGGAAAATAGTATTTATATATTTCGAAAAGATTTAGGTAAGATAAACTTTTAGGACATGCAAGGAATAATTTTATATAAATAAGTAAAAAAATAGTAAAACTTAACGAAAAAGAGAAATCGCGTTTAAACTGACAAAAGATAAATGGAAAAATATCAACTGAAGAGAAACGTTTGGAATTTAGAAACATTAGGTCTATTAAATATTCTGTATTTTGTAAGTACAATTTCTTTAAACTAACTGCCAGATTAATTACTTATAATATCAACTTACTCAATGAGATTACATTTTTTTCTTCAGAAATGTATTTAATTTATTTCATTAATTCATAAATGTTTGTCAGACTACAAATAACGTTAAAAGATCATAATATTTAGTCCAAATGTAAGCATACACACGATGCATGTTTGAATAATTCAGACTTCAGAATTCTTGATAATCATTGAGTAAATTTAAGATTTAAAATATTCTTGCTAAATTTGTAAATAAAATTATTTAAAAAAGCAATATTTTTGAGGTCATAATTATTGCTAACTCTATTAATTTAAAATCCAGTTAATTCACGAGAAACAGTGATAAAAAATAGGGAACAAAAATTTAATTTCCTTCAAATTTTGACAAAGCTTTCATCGGATTCTTTTAACAGGTTAAGCATTCACTTCTGATTATTTTTCTGGAGATGTTTATTCGCTGATACCCAAAAGACAATTCATCAGAACGAAAACTCTCAGGGTCGGGAAAGAAGTGATTTAGTTTCTTTGTTGGTATTCATAATCATTCTGTTAAAAATGCTAAACATTTTTGTCACCTATGTCAGTCAAACATTACTTGTTACTTTGTTTTCTTGAAACTCTATATCTGTGAAAGCGTTAAACTATAAAAAGAATTCAAACGCTTTTAATGTTATTTAATGAATAATATATGCTCCATTGTTTTTAATTGCTTCCTGCTAACGATTCACAAGCTTCTCAAAAGTGCCACTTCTATAAAATTCTTGGAGTTTGGAGGAAAAGAATAGAGAGGGTAGTTTTGACATCTTCATATGTTCCAAGCTCTTTTCCATAAAGATAGTTCTCTAAACTTTGGAATAGGTGATAATCAGATGGGGCAGGCCTGGAAAATAAGGAGGATGTGAAAGTTTTTCCCAGTCTAGCTCTTCAATTTTTGCAGATGTGATCCTTGCTGTATGGGGCCGTGAAATAACCTTGTGTAACGCAACACCTTTACGATTGATCAAAACAGGCCTCTTTTCTCTCATTTTAACATTCAAGCGCTCTAACTGTTGACAATGGAGGTCTGAAGTAATCGTTACATTGAGTGGCAACAACTCAAAGTAGATCACGTCGACAATATCCCACAAAACCTAGGGTGGAGGTCCATTTTGATTCGTGCTTTAGCCAGTTTATCTGCATTGAGCTATTGTCTGCGGCGCTTAATATTTTTATAATACATCCACTTTTCATCTCCAGTAACTAACCTGTCCAAAAAAGGTAAGTTACGTTCACGAGAGTGCAGAAAAGTGAATATGTCTACTCTTGCTCTAAGGTTGGCTTCTGCCAAATCACGATGGACCCATTTTCCAAGTTTTGACACCTTTTCAAGGTATTGCGGATGACGGTAAACTGTTGAGTGGGTTAAATTAAGTTTCTGTATTAGCTCTTCAACTGTTACAACACAATATCATCAAGTGCAGCGAGTAGTAAGTCATCATTAAACTCAACAGGACGACCTGAACGTGGCGCATCACTTAAACTGTAGTCACCTGACCTGAACCTCTGAAACCATCTTCGACATTTTCTTTCATTGAGAGACTCTGTACCTTGAATGTTTCGTGTAGTTTCAGCTGCACTATTCCTTTTTAAACTCATAAAGCATTATATGCTTAATGTGCTCCTCAAACATACCCATCTTTATGAGGATTTATTCGATTAATGATCTGAAAGAGTGGAGTCGGGTTAATTTCTTTTATTTGTCTGAATAATCGTCCTTATACATATTTTAGTCATTAAAGCCTTCTACAAAGACAAAAAATTGTGATACACTTTCTGTGTTAAATTTTCGGACATTACTTATAGGATGGCCTGATAGTTCCGAAATTATTATGAGTATCTTTACGAAATCTTGCAAGCCTTTAGTCAAAAGTACAAGTCTATTGTACACACAAACAACAAATAGATGCGTTAACAAAGTAAATATGCTCAAGACACATCTGTGGGGTTATGACGTCAGTCTGAATAAGAATCTGAGAAGTTCAACTGCAAGATGGTGTTTATGTGACAACCTTTATATCTTCTGAAATGCACATATGGATTTTGTTTCAGTATTTCCTACATGTTGCATCTAGTAATTTCTTTTCTGTACCATACAGAGTAAAATGAATACTTCATAACTCGATATCAAATACATAATACCATATTTAGTATCACTCTGTAAAGGTCGCTGAATATGTTCTTGGACCCTCACCTACGCTCACAGGGTCACCGAGTTAGTGAAGACACTATATAAAACAATTCGTCACGTCACATCATGTTACTTTTGGCCTTCATATCTAAGAAAGGATGCACTAATGTTGCAAGAGGTCCAGAATTGTATTACCTGAATAATTCGTGGGCTGGTGCTGTTAGGCTATGATGATAGCTTTAGTGCTCCTTCGTTACTTGAATGAAACATTTAAGATTCTAAATAATATTGAAATATTAATTCTGTTATTTTTTAATGCAAAACTACATAACGATTATATTTTCTCTCTCACACATATACACACGTACGCTGCGGCAGAAATAGAACCACATACTTTAGTGTTGTAAGTACGAAAACATATCGCCAACCTATCGGGAACAATTTTGCTAGTTCGCAATAGTAATATAAATATTAGAAGACATAGATTTACTTACGCTTGGTGACAGATGTGTTTGATTGAAGCTGATAACAAAAACTTTCTAATAGGGTCGGGTTGTTCGTTTTTGATAGGGATTGCTAAATAATTCGGCACATGATGAACCTTATGAAGGAACTAGATAACTATTTTTGTACTTTTAAAAATATCTCCAGTTTAGTGATTTAGTCATTTACATTATCAGCATGGTAGTTTATTGATTTGCAATATTCACACCTAAGACCCCCAAAAATATTGGGTATGAGCAGTGCATTTAAGTTTATGCTAAAGTTGAAGTGACTAAACCAATAAGAAGATCATTTATTTTTGGTAAAATTATGATCTTGAGTTAGAAATAAATATTCTTCTTTCCTTACTTCTTAAGTACGAAGTCATACGTCATTATGTAGTGATAATTGTTATAATAATTACAGCATTGCTTAATAATGTTTTTTATAATAACTACTATGTAATAATATGTTACTGAAAAACCTATTAATTTACATGCTAACAGGCAATTAAATTCTGTTTGTCAAATGTCTTAATGTAAACACTCGTGACGTAGTCTAAGACAATTGATTATTGTTATTAGTTAAATAAATAATAGTACATTTTATCCGTGGTCAGCTAGTAGTATGGGACTCAGGTTTCGAAATTACGTTTCAAATGTCTGATTTCTTCAATTTTTCCGTAATAAACGAAAGTTACTGGGGTTATTGTAGAACTAATTAAATGACATATAGTGTGATACTAACCTAACCTGTATAAAATGTTCTGTAGTCGCATGCTTAAGATATTTACTCTGTAAAGAAAAAAATGTTTTATGGCTCAGTAATTAGTAAATATAAATAAATTGTGTATCTATAAAATGTTTTATTGTTTACTTCAGAAACGTGTTATTTATGACAGTTCAGAGTGACAGCGTAACAAAAAGTGCAACACCACAATAAAATCTAAACAATGCTTGCTTAAAACAACATCTTGGATGCATCTATTAATAATTATCGAACGTACTCGTCTTAGTTAGGTTTATTAGGTTTATATATTCTAAATGGCTATATCATGGTGTATGTATTCTGGACGTATTTTAGTATCCCGCAGGTGGACATAGTCTTCATCTTGGAGCTTCTAGTGGTTTATCGGAATGAATCGCAACATTTCTGTTAAAATTTTGGCATACATTACGATTTTAGCGACGGCAACGCAAGGGGTCGTGAAACCTTGTAAGTGTAGTGAATATTGATATGATTTAAGGAAATTAATAAATAATCTCACATAATCATGAAAGTAAAAATATTGATTGAATTTTAAGCTTAAACATTTCTAAACTAAGATGTTTTCTGTTATATCAATAAACTTTTTAATAAAAAACAAATCCCTTTAATCTACAAATAATATTCCAGTTTTGTTGCTAATACATTTCATTTTTACTTTCAGTAGCTAGACTAAAAACAATATTAGGATATATTTTTGTCGGTAAGCAACATGACATAAAAACACTGTTGGAACGTAGTGCTGCTAAAATGTAGTGGTGTTTCTTTATATTAAAAGTTGTTATTCCAAATGACATAAGGATGGCAGTACTTGTCTCTTCATTTTTGATTGGCTATATGTCTGTAATAAAAGAGCATATCTATCTGTGATTTCTGTTTGCACATGGGAAATCATTTTTTTCTGTGTGTTTTCTTTTGCTAGCTTGCATCATTAAAAGGATGCGCACATGCATACACACATTCACGTGAATAAAATAAGTGATAAAGCCCAGGTGCACACTATCATGGTACACTTAGTAGAAGTCCAAAATTTAAAGCTTCTAGGCTATTTCCTTTTGGAGTTATGGTTGTCAGACATATGTACACACACACAGACACGCTCTTTTATCATTATAGATGCTAACTAATATATATGTATTAGTAGTTATAACAAGGTGCATACATTATATGGTGGTATCGCTTAGAACTAACGTAAAGTGTTGCGGAAATTACATTTGATTCAGATTAAACAATATAAGGATATTTCTGTGTGTTTGTTAATTAACAGACTCTCACCTAGATGTCATTATGTTCAAATGATTTTCTGTCGGATACTTATATTTTGTATCAAAATGTAATAGTAAACAGAGCAGTGGTAACTCTTTTATTAATTCGAGTTATATTGTAGTATTTTGGTATGTGCGTTTTTAGGTCACAACATCTGTGCACCTGGTAACGCTTGATATTTAAATAGCAATTGTCACACGAGCCAGTCTGGTATCTTGACGTGAATTCCCAAAAATGAGTCATTCTGGAATGACTTGAGTTGTTTTAATTAAATGGAATGAAAAAAATTGGATAAATTAATATGTATAAGTTAATAAAGTTGGTAAATCTAAAGTAAAACGATGTAGTAATGAAACAAGCTTTAAACATTTTATATTTGGCCTGTGAATGTGATTGTGACGATTAAGCTAAAACTTGGGTTCAAGTCGGATGAGGAAAGAACTTATTCGAAGATATTCCAATTTATATAACATTACCAGCAGAATTGGAGGTTCGTCAATTGATCACTGCATAGACAGCGAAACGTTAAAAAAACGTGTACTATATTATCTTTAAGAAAGAGGATTAGACTCATATATAAGAAAAAATTAGTTTCAATGTTGTGTAAAACTAACGGCACAGTAAAGCTCAAAAATGCAGTTTAAAGTCGACACAGAACCACGATGCATTACAATATTATCTCCTCAACGATTCTCAAATTTAAAAAATGCTTTTTTTGTAATAAAGAGTAAATATAAGAAGTATGGAAAAGTGCCCGATATGGTACCACCAGAGTATAAGCCATATAGATTTTATCATGTCACATTTTCATTAGTATTTAGTTTTTCTTCGTTTTATAAATTGCGCCGAGCTTTATTCACAGAGATCTATAGAAACACTAAAGCACCTGTTTCTGGAATGACACCCCTGTTGACCATTTTAGGCTCAATAATAAAAGATGCTGGATTGGCTCGTGTGACAGTTGTTAATATTTTTCTCACTGAAATTGAAAGTTACTCAAATTGTCCAAAAATTATAGTCGTTATTATATTAAAAGCCAACTTACCTGTTTACAAATACGGAAGAGGATAATTATTGATAAAGAAATATGAATATATTACAATTACTTTTCAGAAAACTGCTATCCACCCATCGGTCTGAAAAATTTCATATCCAGAAGTTTAGTGGAAAAAAAAAGGATTAAAATATACAATCGGAAAAAAAAAGCGTGTTAAATAAACAAAAACGTCAAACAGCAGATTTAATTAAGAAGTGTTTGATACAAAAATGTTTAACACACAGAGAAATTGTGAATTTTATAATTTCAACTTTTCCTTAAACTTTTAAACTTACCTTAACTACGATAAACTGAAATAGCCCCCCAGTGGCTCAGCGGTATGTCTGCGGACTTACAACGCTAAAAACTGGGTTACGATACCCGTGGTGGGCACAGTACAGATAGTTCATTGTGTAGCTTTGTGCTTAATTCAAAACAACAACAACAACAACAATAAACTGAAATAAGTATGAAGTGTTATTTCTCATATAAACAATAAATGTACGAAATTAGATTTCCACATAAAAGTCATGTGAAAAAGTTAGAACACCCTATGAAAGCCTGTATATTTTTGTAACATTTTTGAATATATAGATATTTAATCTCAATTTTAACAATACTGAGATATTATAGGAATATAACTAAACAATTAAAACTGAAAAAAAGACTTTTAAAGATCTTCTGTAAATGTAATTCTACAAAAATTCTAACTGAGGAAAAAGTTAGGACATCCCCATATTTATTCCCACTTAAAATGGCTTAACTCACACACAGGTGTATCACACCAGGTGCACATAATTAGAAGATCGTTACTCAGCATTGTGAATGAGGCTTGCCCTATTTAAACCTCAGACATTTAGTTTGGTGTGCTCCTGACTGTTGAAGTGAGAGTGAGCATCATGGTGATAGCAAAAGAGCTGTCTGAGGCCTTCAACAAGAAAATTGTAGCAGCTTATGAGTCTGGTAAGGGATTTAAAAAGATTCCAAAAGATTTTGAAATCAGACACTCCACTGTCCGGAAAATAGTCAACAAGTGGAGGGCTTTCAAAACAACTGCCAACATGCCCAGGTATGGTCGTCCAAGCAATTTCATCCCGGAGAGGACTCCAAACACCCTAACATGTCATCACGGGACCTAGAGCAAACTCTGGCTACTGATGATGTGAACGTGCATGCCTCTACAATCAGAAAGAGACTGCACAAGTTTAACTTGCAAGGGAGGTGTGCAAGGAGGAAACCTTTGCTCTCTAAGAAAAACATCAAGGCCACACTGAGGTTTGCCAGAGAGAATGTAAACAAAGACCAGGACTTCTAGAATAATTTTCTTTGGACAGGTGAGTCTAAAATTGAAGCATTTGGACACCAAAACAGAGAACATGTTTGGCGTAAACCAAATACAGCATTCCAGGGAAAGATCCTCACACCAACTGTGAAGCATGGAGGTGGAAGTGTCATGGTTTGGGGCTGCTTTGCTGCAGCAGAACCTGGACAGCTCACAATCATAGAATCAACCATGAATTCTACTGTGTATCAGAGGGTGCTTGAGGATCATATGAGGCCATCTGTAAAAAAATTAAAGCTGAAGCGAAACTGGACCCTGCAACACGACAATGACCCAAAACATACCAGTAAATCCACCAAGGACTGACTGAAAACTAAGAAATGAAGAGTCCTGGAATGGCCGAGTCAAAGCCCAGACCTTAATTCTATTGAGATGCTGTGAGGTGACTTGAAACGGGCTGTACATGCAAGAAACCCATCAAACATCTCACAGCTGAAAGAATTCTGCATTGAAGAGTGGGGCAAACTCTCTTCAGACCGATGTCAGAGACTGGTAGATGGCTACAAGAAGCGTCTCACTGCAGTTATTTCAGCCAAAGGGTGTAACACTTGCTATTAGGGGGTAAGGTGTCCTAACTTTTTCCTCAGTTAGAATATGCATTTTTGTAGAATTACATTTACAGAAGATCTTGAAAAGTCTTTTCTTCAGTTTTAATTGTTTAGTTATATTCCTGTAATCTCTCAGTATTGTTGAAATTGAGATTAAATATCTATATATTTCAAAAAAGGTTACACAAATACACAGGCTTTCATAGGGTGTCCTAACTTTTTCACATGACTGTACATACGAATCATAAAAAAATATAATAAATGATATATATTTTCTCCCCAGTGGCACAACGATATGTCAGCGGAGTTACAACGCTAGAAACCGGGTTTCGATATTCGTGGTGAGCAGACTGCATGTAGCCCATTGTGTAGCTTTGTGTTTAACCTCAAACAAATATGTGACCTTTCTTGGCTTACAAACCTCAGATACCTTATAAACTATATATTCGTAAGCAGTGGTAATTCGAAAAGTAGATGAAAGTTCTTGAAAAGGAAATTCACGTGGCTATAATACTGTGCCACAAACAAACATTGGTGACACGTAAAGATGTTTGCCTAATTTTAAATGTATTCCATTGTTTTCTGTTTTGTTTCCTGCCAATATATAAAATATTTAATATTTTGATTAACTACTTAAAAATAAAAGTACCATTCTATTTAGCTTAAACACACAATTGCTTTAAAGATTTTAATTTTTTTCATATAAAAAAGAAGAAAACAAACTCAGTTAAATAATACAAAAAATGAAAGTTAGATGAACAAGTTTATCATAATTAAAGAATAAAATATAAAGTACGTTTAATTATTATAAATGCTACTAGAGTAAAGAAATTCAACATTCTTTTTAATGGATTAAATGATTGAGTAGCTTTCAGGAAAAAAGATACTTTTTCTGATTTACCCAATGTTAGAAAAAAGAAAAACTTCAACCAGTTAACCCGCTGCAACAAAAAGTTAATACGTAGTTTTCAAATTATACTGAAAAGTCTGTTTCTTTTAACACCCAACTTAGTGATAAATTACTTCAACAAAACCCGCACAATAACTATCAATTTCTGGTTGAAAACAAAGCAGCATCAAATGAAATAATGATTGATGAATAGTAAGATTAGGTTGTTGATGGATTATACTATTTAATGGATAATCATATAAATAGTTTCAAGAAATTGTGTTAATGCTGTTGATTGAATACCTTTGGCTAATATTATAGGTGTTTTAAAGGTGCAAAGTGTTTTATTCTATGCAAGTTGCGTGTGTTGTGAGATAGGTTTTTATAAAACATTTTAAAGTAAATCTATAAACTGAAACACATTTTATTCGTTGAAAAACAAATAGATAAAAAAAGGTGTATGTTGTGAAGAAATAAATTATCTAAGATGTTTTTGGATCCTTAATAAGATCAAAAGAAATTGTAATGAAGGTATGCTAATTATGTATTAAGTCAGGAAATCATTTAGAAATGTCATAATAACGTGAATTATTAAAATTATCATAATATGCCCTATAAGTTACTTAGCATTAAGCTTGGTTACTTGTTTCGCTGAAATTAGAAGTTAATTTATGCGACGAGCACAATACAGTAGACTATTGTGAAGGTTTACGTTTAAAACAAACAAATAAATTGAAAGCAGAAATACACTTGCTTTTACATGTACCTCACAATTCTCTTTATAAATGCTGAGTACTGTTTTATCAATGTTTTAATATTTTTAGGATTCACGTTAAATTCGTTAAAAGCATAAACAACAATTTTAACCATAATCAGTTTATACACTTTTAAACACTGATTGCTGTTTAAAAGAATAGAACAATTTTGAATAAATTACGTTATACTAATTCACAAGTGAGTATGATCATAAAACATAAAATTCAAAATTTAATTTTATAAGCGAATACAACATGAGTTAAAATATTTTAAAGATGAAGGCATCTAAAAATGTCCAATGATCATGAAGTCGAATTTGATGTCAGTAGATGTCATTATAAGTAATAAAATCCTGATGATTAAGAAGATTACTGATAAAATATATTCATTGCAAAATATGTTTGGAAATGTGAAATAATGCTTCATGTGAAAGTTCACACACAGGTTGAAAAATGCTGAGAAGACGTTTGACCTGTTCTTAATGGTCTCAATTTAAAGTTGCGCTTATTTTATAACACTTTCATAATCTGAAATTTCAAAATGTCTTTAATTCAGGCTATTATCTTAAGGAATAAAAAATGAACAGAAGTAACTTTTTACACCAAGAGAATAATCTAGAAATTACTGCTAATTATTTTTAGTGAAAAAAAAATTTGTCCACCAGATTTGTTAAAATATCAATTTTACACAGAGATACTTAGATAAATTTATATTGCAAAAAAGCAAAATAAAATATGAATATCATAAATATATTGTAATTAAAAGGATCTTCCAATAATACTGAGAAGACAGAATATACGGTAAACTCTGTATTAATTTAAAATATTGTAATATTACATATTATTTCAATATAAGAAATGCATTAAAAAGTAATAAGAGTAGTATAAAGCAATTTTAACATAATTTATTGATCATTTTATATAATACTTGTTAGCATAAAAACTGCCAATTATTAATCATGTTCCATTATTTATGCAGAGAAACAAACATGAATGTTCCTTTCAGCCTTCTTTATAAAGAAAATCATATATAGTTTGTAGAAAACCTGGTTAACTTAGTAACTCATAAAGTGATTTTATATAAACAACTATATCAGTTCAGAGTAATCATTTTCAATAATGATCACGAAACGCATTAAGTTATATTATATTTTTAAAACCAGATATTTTGTGTGACAGCTTAAGCTACAGAAAAAGTTTCTATCCAATTGTGATATCTTGTAAAAACATATATTCGAATAGTTGAAATACTGTATAGTGAAAACTTTTGTAAATCCTGAAAATGTTGTTTAAACTAAATATACATTAGTTTGTCTTTTATGTCTTTTTGTGTTTGTCTTTATCATGATTGCTTAGCGGTAAATTTGAGTGTCTATAACACTAAAATTCTGGATTTGATCTCTGCGATAACCACAGTGTAGCTAATCTTTTGTGAACATTGAGTTCAAATCCAAGAAACTTCATCTTTTTTGTACATTTCAGATAAAGATTGAGTTTGTATTTGTTTTCTTAATGTTTGTTGAGAGATAATTTAAGCTATTAAGCGTATCGATACCTTCTACAGCTAAGTAACAAAGTTAAATAAATTCAGCAACAGTAGTACTGGGTGTTCGAAATAATTGTAAAGTGGATTTTTTTATAAGATTGTATTATCGCTACCACATTCTAAGGTTGAAAGATTAAAGCGATCAATCTCTGTTTATTTTTGGAAATTCAATTATGAAACTTGTGGACTTCACTTTTTCACATTGTGCGAACAATTAACACTTGCTCTTTAGTGTGTTCAGTTAAAGGATATGTTTTTGACATTTTCGAAAGAACTGTACCTTATTTTTAAATCTCTCTCGATACTAACTTCTTATGTTTACCAAAATAATCATAAAAATCAGTATATACTCTATGAGACTGTTTACAAAAAATACACAGCTTAACGTCTGTTTGAAAAGGTTGAATAATTTCACAAGTATTAAATTTATCAGTTTTTTTCAGTAAAATGATGCTTTAAGAAATGAAAATTTGATCTCTGAGAATTTACACCAAAACGATAGCTTTACACAACACCTGAATTCATTTTGTTGTAACATATTTTTTCATGCTACTGAGCTTCACTTCCGGCTCTTTTGCTTTGTTTGCTGAAAATTTTTACTAAGTTCAATTTCCGTTATAGACTTTGTGTTGACTATTTTGCTTAGAGATGTTTACCTAGTGCGAATCACTTAAATAAAAATAATTTTAAACAAACTAAGAACTGATGTGAATTAGCTATTGTAATAACTTACTAAAACATTACTTATTCAACATTCTTAATACTGTAAAAAGTTAGTTTCATTATCGATTCTACGAAACATTATTAGAAGGTTAAAGTTTAAACGCCGTAAGGTGGGGAAGAGTAGAAACCAGTAACCTAAAATTAATAATAAAGGTTACGTTAACTGTAGATATAATTCCTACGCTTTTTCTTAAATTATCCATTTTGAATTCAAAATCACAATTTTGATAAAGTAACATTTCATATCTTTCTTTTGTTTCACACAAATAATCACCTAAGAGCACTTTCGTCAGTATCAGAACTCATCAGGTAAGCCATACAATGAGAGGAAAAAATTTTCCCTGAAAGCTATTTACGTATGCAATACAATACTGCGAAATGTTAAAAACCAATAATTTAAAATTTGAGATAAAAATCAATTAAATGTAATTAATTTACTTGGTTCTTCAGAAACAATCCATGCCACTCGTAATGAAGTATGTAAAAAAGACGTTTTAGATCATTTTCTTAGCCATGAGGTATTTTAATCCTAACAGTTAATTTTTCGAAAGCTTTAATTTTTATACGGATTATTACGGCTTTATTAGATTGATTCGTGAATCAAACTGTTATAGATTTGAATTTACCTAAATTGATTGTTTTTCGTAATTAAAAACCTAAAGAATTAACCCTGAAGTACTAATTCTTGAGCCTAAAAATTCATTCTTTAGCATGCGTTACTAAATATCTGCTCCTTTATGGGGAAGCTAGTTTTCGACTATAATAAAACATTAATTTACTCATTCCATGCAAAAAGGAAAGAATAAAAACAATATGAAGACGTTTATTTTACGCTTAGTCATTTGATTCAGCATTAGCTTGTTTGTAGAAAAACAAACTGTGAAGTTATCTAACATGTATAAGACCTGAATGCATAACACTAGCTTATTATACAAACAGTACTAAAGTCCATATATATATATACTTAATTTATAATAAAAATAACGCTTTTAGTATAATTTAGAAACATTATAAGTATTTAAGTTGTTTACTCTGTTCAAAATGGCTGTTAAAGTAAAACTTTATGTTATTTCAGTTTAAATACATAATTAAATGATGAATATACAGATTTAGACAAATTAAAAGCATATTTAAACACTATACTGTGAAGAATATGAACGCGTCCTTCAAGAAGCCTGTCAAATCCTAGAATATAAAATTGATTTAAAAATATAGGATAACTAGCGAACTTATAAGTCTATGGCCAATATTTACAAGGCCTCTATAATGCAAACGTAATACTTAAACTACTGTTCTCCACTTTTTCAAGTTAATTGGTGTTATAACGTAAATTTAATTTGTTTAATCAAGTTACGAATGGTAATCAGTAGATCTACTTATTTATGTAAATCAATGCGAAAACAGGGATCCGCTTTCAGGAATTCCTATAAAAGTATTTTCGCGGAGTTGGATGAAAAGTTTTACATTTGTGCAAATCTTGGGGCCGAGCCAATTCGTTTGGTACTGTTTAGAAATTGGTGAATTCAGCAGACTAGGAGACGGGTTTTCCAAGAGGTGGGGTGGAAGGGAATTTTACCTTTGTACAAACCTCTGGACCGAGACGATTCGTTTGGTACCTTTTAGGAGACGGCGCGACCAATGATTTAGGATGGACCACGTGACATACAAACATTGATTATACACAAGTAACTTTATGAATACAGTGATTAAACCGTGAAATCCTTAGGGCTTTTAAAAGTAAAACTTTAGCATAAAAGTATCAGGAATTTACTATAATTTATCATCAATAGTTGTAATTTGACAAAATTAAAGTAAAACTGAATATTGAAGTGTACTTTTTAAAAATTATTTTATTTGAACGATTTAGAAAGCAAAGTTAGTATAATGATATTTAACTTGTTATTTTTTATTTATTTTAACACCAGTGGTTTATTATTATTCGGTATTTATTCACTTTAATTAGGTTTATTCATCAATGAGAAGAAATGAGGAATCAGCAAGTAAACACAATATCGTGTTAGCTAATAGTTTTTGGATCGTTACCTTGAGACCGGCTAGTTAGAAACTTTTCAGAACTTGAAATCTTGAGGCTATAAAAATAATATTATCACGATGAACGATGGGTTATTTTTTAGCTGAGAAAATTTTGAAGGTAGGGTTTTGGTTTTTGGTTGAACTTATAGTGGTACTTTTCATAACCTATTTCAGCCAAAGTACCTGTGAAATAAATGTATCGCTATTAACCTTGCTAAGCAGGATTAAAGTATTCCTATTTTTATCCAATAAAGACAATATTTTAAAAATGAAACATTGTTTTAAATCACCAGATATTTTTGAACAAAATCAAACATTAATATCCTTAGCACCTGACCGGCCTAACATCTTTTTAGTACTGAATCTAGATTGTTCAACAAGGGAGTCATTCCAGAAACCGGTTATTCAGGGCTAGTTCAATAGATTTCGATAAATGAAGTTCAGCAGAAGGTCTAAAGTGAAAAAGAAAACAACAACAAATAACTGACTGAAATATACGAATATACTGAAATATATGGATTATACTATGGTGTTACTATACTGATAATTAATCTGTACTACGAGTTATTGAAGTTTAAAACATTAACGTTTGATCTGTATTACGAGTTATTGAAGTTTAAAACATTAACGTTTGATCTGTACTACGAGTTATTGAAGTTTAAAACATTAACGTTTGATCTGTACTACGAGTTATTGAAGTTTAAAACATTAACGTTTGATCTGTACTACGAGTTATTGAAGTTTATAACATTAACGTTTGATCTGTACTACGAGTTATTCAGCCGCTGAAGTTTAAAACGAAACGTTGTTCTCTACTTTGTTTTAATAAAAGTTTTAGTATCGATACCAGCTGTCTTGAGATACGTATTTACTTCAAGTGGGTTTCTTGTCATTCTGAATTATGAACGTATCTGTTCGAATCTTTAGTGAACACCAACGTTAAGATTATATTACTGAGAAGAGAAAGGCGAGAAACAAAAATTCTATAGTTTCCAAACACATAGTGAATATGTCCTTTCCATGTTACATAAATTTGTTTAGCTTACTATTCAAATACAGAGAAATTGGTTTATCCGTTTTATGGCATTTTTCAAAATTTATACTGAACTATATGGCACAAATTATGAAAAATGTTTGATAAAATCTGAGGAGAGAATCAATAAATGTATTTGTTTTTTTCTTGTTCTGTTTTACTGAGCAAAGAACTGCGTTTAATCAAAATATATTATTACAGTAAATATATTTCTGTTGAATTCTAGTTTCGATAGCAATTGAATTTTAATAGACATGACACTAAAAGCTGCTTGACAGTTACTATGGTTATATTTCAAAACTTAAGAAAGAGAAAACTAGTTGAGATATATTAAGCAAGAGCAGGTGACATATGACACTGACTATGAATTTTTAAAAGTAACATGAAGAATATAAGTTCAAACTTAATTGAAAACGCCTATAACGTATAAATGATAATATTTTATTATGTGTTACAACCTGAATCAAATCCTGGGACATAAAAAAATGAAAAAAATATTAAATACTATTATCCTCTTCTTTATTTGTTCATGACTTTATGATTTGGATGTTGTTTTTTTATAATCCGCAGTCCACGTGTTCAAATCCCATAAATGAACATGCTTATTCCTTTAAGCCTTGGGGACGTTTGAACATAACATGAGATCCCATTATTTGTTTGTTAAAAATAGCCAAATAGTTGGCGGTTGGTAGTGTTGACTATCCGCCTATCTTCTTGTTTGTTACTTTAAAATTATGAACGGCTGGAACTGATAATTATCGACTAAATTTGTGAGAAATTCGTAAAACAATTCATTTTTAGCAAGTAACCCACCAAATGCCTAGTGACTGTTCGCTTTCCTCGCTGTAAAACTGCATTTTTAATACTAAAATATGCATTTGAGTTGTATACATCTTCTGAGTTTCCCAGTCTTAAACGGTTTAAATAGTATTACTGCAAGTAAACCAGGTAAAGGTATATCAGGTTTAGCTTACGACTGCATGGATTATCTACGTCATCCACCGCAGGGATCGATTTGTTAATTCTAGTATTTCAAAACCTCAGACTTTCAGCTACGCCAATAAGGAAAGTAAAACTGAATTCACAGCAATATTGATGTGAATTAATATGAAATTTTTGATTAATATTAAATTTTATGGACAAACACAAATATTAAATGCTGTAAACACGCAAAGAAAATAACAGACAGTTATTTGTACAGACAAAAGTGTGAATTATGGAAGAAGTGCATTGAAAACATTATTATAAAACACGAAAAAACTAAAAATATTGATAAAGATTTAAACAAATGCAAAATATATAAAGGGAAGGCCAGATGGCTATTGTATGGTACCACGAACAATTAATGTATATTTATATTTCATAAATTAAATCTTCATTCTTGAAATTCTGTTTTCTACAAATACGTCGACGAGCACATCAAAATATAATTCCGTGACAGAGAAAGTGGAAACGAATTTTTCGATAAATTGAAAATAAACAAAGGCCATCATATAGTAGACAGAAGTGACCAAAGAAATTGTTATTACATGTTATAAGAGTCAACATTTCTTTTCCCTCAGGCTACATATTTAGTTTGGGCACACCGATATATATTTGTATGTGTTGATCGCTCCGATTACATTTCGAAGCAGCAAGATAAACATATATACGCCTATGTCGCATAAAAGCTAACTTTGCCTAGAAGACTACAGTGCCAGGTGAAGAAAGAAAAAAACTTTGTTAGCTCCTAACAGCAACACGCAAACTTCTCGTTCGCTAAGGTAAGTCCAAATTACTTTGTGTTAGAACGCGCGAAATAGCACATTTGCTCCTTTCAGAAATTCACCATAGTCCATTAATTTATATGTTTTTTTTACAAAGTGAGAACATGTGCGGAAAGTGCTGCAGGCTTAAAGTAAAATCTATCAAACTTTAAGCTTCACTTTTTTTTACTGCTTTGTAAAAGATTTTTCCCTTCATAAAACTGTGATATATTATTTTATGATTTCGATTTTGATATAACATGGCGTCAAAGAATATTACTAATAACTGTTTACTTTCCAGTGGGATAGTATGAGGTAGTAATAAGTTTTATAATGCGATAATGTTAAAACTGCTAAAATTAAACTATACTGGGCGAGGGGAAAGTTACTATACTTTTGGTACAGATGTTATAGTTGATACTAAAGAAGATATACTTGAAGATAATAGAAATAATTTTCATTACCTTTTGTTTGTTTTAGTGTAACAAGTTAGAAATTATGTATGTTATAGATAAAACAACTGTATAGTTACTTTAGGCCTCTCTACCTAAGTTATTATTTATTATTATTACATCTCTTCTAGTGCTATCTTAAACCTAGAATCGGTGGTATAAACTTATTCTAAAGTCGATAAAAAACAGAATCAAGCATGGCTCAAAATCATTATTGTCCCCTTACTATCATAACACAAAACGTTACACTTTACACTTTGGGTACGTATAGAACTTATAATACTGATAGTCAAATACCATTAATGGTATTAATGGTATAATGGTTAATGGTAGGTGCTGTTGACTAGCAGTTAAGGGTTATATATCGAAAATTACTTCTTTCGATTTGGTCGAAAAGGTAAAACTGAGTAGATTTTACAAAGTGAATCTTTATGCTGTATGTTTCTCTATTTATACATTTGAGGAATAACTCAAGAACAGTATCTGTATATAATATTATATGTGTTATATAAACTTCTCTGTAGAAAATTATTTTTAAGACACTTACAAGAAATCTTCTCATGTAATATTTCATATTTCTACTAATTCTTCGAACCCTCAAAATTACTCTGAAATTTACCAAAGCGTAAAAAAAGGAAAAGCGAGAAATATTTTATGATATTCTTCTTTTATCCAATTTATATTGTTAGAAGTCAGCGAGAGCTCATATACTTTTAAAGTACCATATCTTATCTTTTTTCTCTCCCAAACTTCTTGAATCGAGGAAAGAGCGCCGTTTATAGCCGACACTGATTAATGGCCCAGGAACTTTTTGAAGAGACTTTATCAGGAGGCCTTCAGGTATGAAAGGACGATAGAGACAGACGCTGTTTTGTTCAAAAACAAAAGTAAAATCTCTATGAAGCGTGCCCTTTTATGGAAGGATAAAATAGAACGAACTAAGAGAAAAGATCATATTTTACAACTGTTAGACAAGTCACATCTTCATGTCTGGGGTTACTTGGACTTCATAGAAGTGACGTTATTAGAATAGCATCGAAGATTATGATGCTTCACTCACACAAGTCGCCTTACTAATAGCATTCAAAAGGACGAGTTACGGTCATCAGTAGAACATCAGGAAAACAAGCGATATTAGCCTTATATAACATACTAACTTCAAGAAAACGAAAATTACATAAGTTATCTTATAATAATACTTTTCATTTGAAAATACACATAAAAGCTCTTGTACTTTCAGCATAATATTCAAACACTTCAACAGAAGTTTAACAAAAGACGGGTGATCAGAGACTGAGTTCCGAAATAATGTTTTTATCAAGCGACTTTATCAACCTGATGAATTATGAATGATAAAAATGTTATAAGTTTAAATCAGATACTTATATTGACATGTTTGTTACATGCACACTTTTAAGATAACGAGGAACACTATCAAAGTGCGAAAATAAATTAACATGTCATAGAATAACAATTATTACCTTTGCTTACCATAACGCGCTAAAATAACAATTACTACTTATCATTGTTATAAATCAACTGTTTTGTTTCGTCTTTGATTTTGTAAAATAACTGACAAAACAAATATAATTCAGATCCAGATTTTTCGAAGGTAAGTAGTAAAAGAGATTTTCTTTTGCTTTGTAGATGTTTCTCACCTAGCTTAATATTATTTTACGTGTTTTTAACGACGTTTTAATAGTATTAAATAGATATATCAAAAAATCGAAGTCAAACATTATCGGTACGGATTTGTAAACCACGTAGTCTCTATATACTGTTTCAGTAAATCATTACTATTACATATAACAAACAAATCCAAATAAGACATTATCCTTCTTTAATATTTTCAGTTTCAATTTTTTTTATAATTATTCTTAGAACAAACATACCTTGTATAACGTAGGCCTTTATAGGTTAATTAAATTTATGACACACGCTTTCAAAGGTACGAATATTTGTGTAATATGTTTTTCTTTTTTTCTTGAACTAAATATAAAGCGTTCTTGAGAAGGATAATAGTATTCGTTTTTTCTTTATTAAACGGGTTTTCAAAGATGACACATAATGTAATCTTGTAGCATCAGAAAACTGCTTTTCAAATGTTGTGAAAAAACGATTATATCCTATCGAATATTGTACCCCGCTAGGTAATCCTTCAGGATTGTTTCAAACACAAACAACAAAAAAACTAAATCCTCACGGCGTCACGAGCTCTCAAGGAAACTAAGTAATTCATACTTCTAATATTGTTTTCATTTTTTGTTGGAATATGAAATCCGATTTTGTGTTCCTTACATCCTGTACAGACGAACACTTAATTAAAAAAATGCAACAAACGTCAAAGACTGTAAATGATGCGTAAATACCCATCTAGTTTTGCGATTTTTTAGCATTTGCAACTTGGGCTGCGACTTATGCAACACATAAGTGAACGACCTCGTCAGACTTTGTTTTTGTCTGTATGTTGTTAAACGTAAAACAACACAATGGGCTATTTGTGTTGTACCCACCATGGTACTGTTAATATTTTATATAGAGTTTTGTGTGTAATTTGTTTAAAATATTCATGTACAAAACTGATGAAGAGAAGAACAATAAAAAAATTCTTTTTAACAAAAAACCTGGATAACTGTTTAATACAGACTCGCATGTCCATAAAAACGGAGATCTTTATAGTGTTTGTTTGTTTTTTGAATTTCGCGCAAAACTACTCGAGGGCTATCTACGCTAGCCGTCCCTAATTTAGCAGTGTAAAACTAGAGGGAAGGCAACTAGTCAACACCACCCACCGCCAACTCTTGGGCTACTCTTTTACCAACGAATAGTGGGATTGACCGTTACATTATAACGCTCCCACGGCTGAAAGGGCAAGCATGTTAGATGCGACGGGGATGCGAACCCGCGACCCTCAGATTACGAGTCGCACGCCTTAACCCACCTAGCCATGCCAGGCTTGTATATTTAGAAGAGTAACATGTAATGACTGGAAGTTCTGGTTATTTTTGTCTTGCCAGTGAGGAAGCCAGTAATTAGCTGATCAAGTGATATATCCACATCCTTCTCTATCTTGCATATGAGAGTCGCTAGGATATAGAATGCGTTGTAAGGTTTCATAAATTTTCCATATAATAACAATACTCAAAGAATGTGAATACTGTTTTGTTATATGAAATATTGAGAAAGATATGGTTGTTGATAGAACTAGTCTTGTTGGAGAAAGATAATGAGGACGAAAATAGGAAATAATGGTTTTGGCTATTCGTCGGTTTTCGACTTTTGAACTTTATGGACCGCTGGAAATAGAAGTTTCATGTTGCTTTTCGTATCTAGCTTCTGATAACCTTTTCTTTTTAAACTTTAAAATAATTATAAACCTATAACTGAAGCAAAAGATTTAGTTGAATAACATGGGCATTTGTAATATCGTTTTCTTCAATTTTAGTAAAAACATGAATAATGGAATGGAGGGGTTTTATCCCCTTTAATATGCCATTTGTTCCAGGCTATCATCCCGTAAAGTTTGGTTGAGATTAGCTCAGCTACGTAGAAGTAATTAGATTGGTTTCCTAAAAACACCAGCTGTATAGTGAACAAAGCATTGACTTTTCTAAATTCTAAATGTTACAATCATCTAATGTTCATCTTGATGATGAGAAACCCACTTGAAATAAAAATGTATCTCAGTATTAGAAGTGTTAATATCCATACCAGTCGTTCTGAGACACACTAGTGTTCATTTGTTATTAACTGGGTATTCTTGTTTCAACCTATGAGGACTTTTTTTAAAGGAACACCAAATATCAGAGAAAAATCTAGTTTCAAGGGGTAACATGATTTATACTACAATTATGATTTTTTTCTTTTTTGCCAAAACATTTTGCATAGAGTAAAAATTCCTGTTTTCCTCTATCAAATGCTAATAAAATTATAGTTACTACTAAAACTAGGTAGGCTTTAAGCCTAATATATGATGAATGAAAATAAGAAACCTTGGTTGAGGTTTTCAACGTTTTTCTTTTACTTTTGGACGTTCTGGATAGCTGAAGAGAGGCACATTTTTCGGAGATAGAACGATCATGCCAGATAGCTCTTTATATCTGGCTCCCGATGACTAGTAGAGAAATAAACCGAGACGACTCTTTATATTGTTTTTAATACGGACATAAGTACCATCCCTACATAGTGAGTGCTAGTCCACTCTCTGACAACTCTTTGATTCCAATAACTGACCAGCCATAATTATATTAGCTTCCATCACTTATTAACCTGCTTTGAATCTCCTCAGTATATAATGTTCTGAATGTAAGTAGAAGTGTGTTTACGATGCCAAGTGCAGACTAGTACTTCCTAAAGGGCCCGCATGGCCACGTGGCTTAAGGCGTTCGACTCGTAATCTGAGGGTCGCAGGTTCGAATCCCCGTCGCCCCATACATGTTCAGGACGTTATAAAGTGACGGTTAATCCCACTATTCGTTGGTAAAGGGCAGTCCCAAAGTTGGAGGGGGGTGGCGATGACTAGTTGCCTTACCTTTAGTCTTACACTGCTAAATTAGGTTAGGCTAGCGTAGATAGCCCTCGTGTAGCTTTGCGCGAAATTCCAGAAACAAACAAACAAACTTCCTATAGTTCCAAAGTGCTTCTCGATTTTTTCTCTTGCACTTTATTACAGATTATTCACTCTTTTCCTTTTTTACTTTACGTGTTTAACTTATTGAGGATATTTTTAAAAGACCCATGGTAAAGATGCCATAATAAACACATCATTAGACCTACAAAAAATAAGGAATAAATTAGATTATCAAAGTCAGGAGAAATTAAATACTTTGATTACAAAACGTTTTGTCCTCCAGTGGCACAACGGTATGTCTGTGGATATAAAGCACTAGAAACCGAGTGTTAATAGTTTGTTTATTATTTAAACAACTGACAAATACCGAATACATAATGTGAATAACTCCTATGGTATGATAAGTGTATTCTTTGTTTTCATATATATTAATACGTTTTTGATTCCGATTGTGCGTGTAGCATTTTCTTTTGGTTATTTTTAAACAACTGCGTTACGGCGAGTTGAAAGAAGTGATTTGACTTGACCACAACTTTTACTACTAAAAATACAGAAATATATATCCAGTAACCCAATTTCATGTTTTTATGCAGGAAATACGTTTGGAGTACAAACGTGTGTTTCAGACCACAATATATAGTATTGATACAGAGGGTAATGTAATTCACCCCTGGTGCATTTGACTATTGTTATTAAAACAAATATTACCTTATAAAACAACTAATCTCGTAACTGGTTAGCTTCTCTTGACTAACCTCTTTTCAAATGCGGTAACATAATAATGTTATATTACATGTTCAATTTTTTTTATAGAGCCTGGCATGTTCAGGCGGTCAGGGCTCTCTACTTCCCCGATCCCCAAAAATGCTCACCCTTTCAGCCATGGAGGTGTTATAACGTGATGGTCAGTTCCGCTATTCGTTGGTAAAATTTTAGCTCAATAGTTGGTGGATGAGGATGATGAGCTACCCTTCTTCTCGTTTTTCTTTGCAAAATTAGAAACAGCAAATGCAAATAATCCTCGTGTAGCTTTGTTCGAACTTCCAAACAAACCAAAGTTATTTATAATTTACACATATCACATTTTGAAGGTAGTCCATAATATATGATAAACATTACTTTACATATTATGTTTGATTAAAAAATAGCACAGACAACTCGGAAAGTTAATTCAATAGACGCATAAATCGTAAATATTAGTAACGTATAAAGAAAATTTCACTGGATAATATAAGGAGGCTTATTGGAAACGTTTGTATCATATTTAAACATTCAGAAATGTAAGTCAAAATCATACATTTTTAATATATATAAATTATATGACCTTGTTACCTAGACAATATTTGAATTGAAAGTGATAAAAAGCTGCATGGGAATGTTAGTAGAGCAACATTACTTTATTTGGATATTGTTCAGTTAGGATAACCTGTTGATTTTGTTTCTTCTAACTTGTCATTCATGACGGGGTGGTAGATTAGTGGTCTCATCTGCAATGTTTGTTACAATAATGTGGTGTCAATTAAACTTTGGTACATTAGACATGAAACAAAGTGAAATGTTTAATCATAAATTATTCAAGAAACTTATTCCGCTGATTCTCCTCCTAACTAGGACCTCCTTTCCTTTACATTTTTGTAGAACACTCCATTTATTTGCATATGTAAAATAGGTTGACCATACAAAGGCATAATTTTAGCCAAAACATAATCATTCAGAAAGAATATGGCTAAAATAAAGAATATTTCCATTTTTAAAGAGGTTTTTGAAACATAGTTATGTCTACGAGTTTTATGAAAGACATTATTTGTGCAGGTTTTATGAACAGTGACAGTCTAAATGGAATACGTTTTTTACTTTAAAAAATGTGGTTACAAATTGGTGGTGAAAGTGCAAGGAAAATTATTGTACAGGCTGGTAAAATGCAACGTACGTTCGATTCCTCTCTAATGGTCTTACAGAAGTAATCCAGATTAGATTATCTACAGTTGTTTATGCTGTGCAGAAAATCATATGACAGCTAACTACTTGTCCAGAAACAGCTTATATCGAATCTAAATATAATTCACTGTTACAAGAAAAATCATATAGAATGAATAACTGAAAGGTTTGAGGAATGGCCTTTCAACCATTTCTGTACCGACTGAAATTATAAATAGAAACAGATGAAGCGCTCTATTGCGTATTTCTACTTCCCAAACTTGAAACCTCTGACTTTAATGTAATGGGTGGATAACGTTCTCATGTTAGGGTTTAGGTTCAGTTTCTTTGTTTGTTAATTTCTTGTTAAGTGCAAATTACACAAACAGCTACCTGTGCTGCATTTTCCACGGGTAACCAAACACGTTTTTTAGCGTTATAAGTCTTAAATTTAACGCTATGCCACTGTGTGACAGTTGGGATACAGAAGAACAAATCACATAGAGAGAATACTTGTAAATTGTTATTGACGGTATATATTCTTAAATACTTAGTTTCCATCTCGTTCTTATTGCTAGAGATTAGTTTGCAGAGGAAGACAATGATATTCGCGATGATTAGAAACCCACTTGGAGTAGAAATGTATTCTCAAGACGGCTGGTAGAGGTATTAGCACTTTTATTAAAATAAAGTACAGAACAACGTTTCGACCTTCTTAGATCATTTTTAGATTAACAAAATTAACCTGCTAAATTTGGGACGCCTAGAGCAGATAGCCCTCCTGTAGCTTTGTGCGAAATTCAAAACAAACTAAACCGACATAATGTTTAAAGGAGACATCAGAGTATTCATGTATTATAGATGTTATTTTTGTTGAAACTAGTATTTCCAGTTGAATGAAGGCTTGAAGATTACTTACCTAAGTGTAAAAACGTTATAGTCAATTCGTTATCCACGAAGAAGTTAAAAATACTTAACATAATTTTTACGCCAAATATTGATTTTATACATAAAAACTTTGGATTTATATATTTTGTTATAATTTGGTTTAATTATTTCTCTCACAATGTTCATGTTTAGCAAAAAAATGTGCACCGCCTATTTGTAATTGGTAATAGCCCTTCTCTTGGTTTGTTTGTTTTTTGTCAAATTATAACAGAATTTTTAAGTTATTTAAGAAAATATATTTAGCATAAAACAAGAACACAAGGAAATGTTTTTGATGCTGTTTTATGAATTAATTTGACTTTTGAACTTCAGTTATTATTAATATATAAACTTGATATAGTAAATCGTTTTTCAGAAGTATATTGTCTTAAGTTTTCTTATTATGTACTTCATAAGTCTGAACTCTAACACTCTCCCAATGTAACTTATGATTTCAATTTTATATAATGTCCTCTAAAAATAATATAGTAAGACAAAGCTTCCTGTCGGAGAAACGGATATCAAGAAAGAATAAGAACACGGAACAACCAGAAAAGTAAATAATATGATAGTATACAGTGAAAGCAAAAGGTTTTAGATAAATAAGAGCAAGTAATGCAAAGTCTATAAAGATGAAACAATAGCTATGATAACGTTATCTGCAGTCAGTAAACACTATAAAAACTAAAAGTTATAATAACCAACCTACTTTGTAAAATTGATGGTTTATGTCAAAATCAATGTGATTGCATAGCGATACTAGAAATCTTATTTGAGGACCATAGAGAGAGATCGAATAATCTTATGTCTTTTTTGAAAAAGTCTGTAAAAATCAGGACACATTTGGAATTGTCTTATGAAAGATTTAAAATATTATGTAGGATTCGGATATTCTGAAGTTTCCATTGAAAGGATGGAATATTGAAAGTATTTAAAAACTACTAAAACTTAAGCATATCCTTAAGAAACATTTTGTTCCTTGTGTGAATAACGTAAGTTAACTACACAATGTATTAAAAACAAATATTCTTTGAAAAATAAATATTATATGGCAAATGTAAGGACAAAAATAATTATTTTATGAAACAGATATTTTCGCATTATTTTTTTCATGTAATTGACCCAAGAAGTAACGAAATACACATGAATTTATACAGGTTGGAGTAATAAATATATATTGGTTTGTTTGTTTTCTTATAGTAAATCCACCTCGCATTTTTTCCACCTAGATATTTTCGCATTATTTTTTTCATGTAATTGACCCAAGAAGTAACGAAATACACATGAATTTATACAGGTTGGAGTAATAAATATATATTGGTTTGTTTGTTTTCTTATAGTAAATCCACCTCGGGCTATCTGCTCAGCCCACCGAGGGGAATCGAACCCCTGATTACAGCCTTGTAAATCCGAAGACATACCGCTGTACTAGCGGGGATCATATATATTGGAAACGTGAACATGACCAAGTAAGCCCAGGGGACAAAAAATATTACATCAACTAGTTATTTTCATACTTTTCTTGGCTCATGTACGAGATCATGCATTGTGAAAGTGTCAAAGCTAGCGTAAAACGGTTATGAACATTATGTGGTAATCTAACTCGTATTTCAGTCATCCATACACTCATTCGTATCTTTACCAATAAACCAACCGTGACAAACGGTATTACAGTAGAAGATCAACAAATAATTCGCAAGTATGAAAATATTCTCTGAGCAAGGTAAGCATGACTTAGAAGTAACACCCTTTACGCATTTGATAAAAAGTAGTCACAGATCCCCCTTCTTGTATTAATATTTGACGATGCACACTTTAGCCCTAATGACAGCTTTAAATCTCCGCAGTATATAATGTACTGAATGTAAGCAGGAGTGTGTTCATGATACCAAGTGCGGTCTAAGTCTTCTTATAGTTCCAAAGTGCTTCCCGATTTTTCCTCTCGCACTTTATTACCCATTACCTTTCAGTAGTTTATGAAAAGGTTGAGATCTGGACTGTCGTCTGGTCAATGTAGTGTCTTGATCCTCCCCCTTCACCCTAAGCAATGAAATTAAACCTTTTCAGTACACGTGTGGTGCATGGAGCAGTGTCGATCTAGAATATGCACACGTCAGCTCCACCAAAGTGATCGCGAATTATTGGCTATAATTAGAGTCGAGAATATCGATGTACTTGTCGACATTGGCGGTGTATTTTATAAAATTCAGCTTTTCCACACCCTAACCACAGATGGATACCCATATAACCTGGCTCTTTGGGTGCTTCACAGTTGCATTAAAACACATTAGATTAAATATTTCTCCACATAGGCGTAGTATAAAGTGCTTCCCATCAGATGTGTGCAATGTTGAGCTTCGATTCCTCTATGAAGATCCCGTTGCTCCATATTGCTTTAATCCAGTCAACATGCCCTTTGCCTCATTGGAGTCTCATCTTGTTAGTGAGGAGAGGTTTTTCTTGTTCATAGGCGTGACCGAATAATGCATGCGACAACATTGATCCATGACGTTTCCTGCCATGCTATTTTGAGATCCGAGAACGACATTCGTCAATTCTGCAGCCAAATACGTTTCAGAACATATTTGTCAACTGTTGTAAAAGCTTTCTTCCTACCCCTAACTTTCTGCTACTCCACAAAGTCTGTATCTATATATATATATTTGAAACCAGTAGCTTATGGTAAACTGGTTAGATTTAACTATTTCTTGTCAAATTCTCTACTTAAAGAAACAATGACTGTTTTTTTGCTGTCGAGTTACCTCTCAACCCTTGACCATGGTATCACATGCATGTTATACCAGATAATCAGCTAAATTGACTATCAGTAAGAACTTTTAATTATAGCAAAAAATCAAAAATAAACAGCTTAGACAGTCTATTCAGCTACTGATATTAATATTGGTTAATATTGCATCATACATGAATCACATTTACACCTACAAGACAATTATTCCGAAAAAAGAATGTGAAAAACTGGGCGATGTGCTAAGTTTTACACCATTCTAATACATTGCCGATTTTTAAAAGTTGATTTAAAATATACCATGATCATCGCGTGCATGTGTGTGTGTTTCTATTTGCAAAGTTACATCTGGCTATCTGCTGTATTCACGGAGGAAATCAAAGTCCTAATTTTAGTGTTGTAAATCCGCAGACTTACCGCTGGTTCCAGGATGGGAACATGATCGTCGCACAGTTTAAAAGTTCCTTTGCTTTTCGTACAAAACTGATAAAGTCGTGTACTAACAACTTCTAGGTTGAATGATTTGAATTTCGCGCAAAGCTACACGAGAACTATCTGCACCAGCCGTTCTTAATTTAGCAGTATAAGAGTAGAGAGAAGGCCCCCGCTAGTACAGCGATATGTTTACGGATTTACAACGCTAAAATCAGGGGTTCGATTCCCCTCGGTGGGCTCAGCAGATAGCCCCATGTGGCTTTGCTATAAGAAAATACACACACACACACACACACACTAGAGAGAAGGAAGTTACTCTTTTACCAACGAATAGTAGGGTTGACCGTTACATTATAACACCCCCACGGCTGAAAGGGCGAGCATGTTTGGTGTAACGAGGATTCGAAACCGCGACCCTCAGATTACGAGTCGAGTGCTATTCCGGTCCTTGAATGATTTAATAATTATTTTTATCAAAACATAATTGTGTTTTAATTATTTCTCATTTAATTATTGCTCATTAAATCTAAAATCTATGCGTCATGTTCACACTATTTAGACATTTTTATTAAAAACAACTCGTATTTTTTAAAACCACAACCTGAATTCTGAATTCTTATATAAAGTAATTTAGTGCCGTCATTTTGTTCATAGATTCGTTTCTTGTAACATATTCGTCAAATTAACCTCAAATGGTTCAGAAACATGCTAACATATTAAAGTTTAAAGAAATAAAATAGCATATTATTTTTTTAATGAAAAGCTACGAACAACATTAATCAAAGAAGTTAATATAAAGCTCAGAGATACTATCAAGTTCATTGAATAAAACACCATTTGATAAATACGTTAATTTAAGGAACACATACAATCTTGGACCTATGCAAACAGTATTCCATGCATGTAGACAGTAATAATTTTTGAGTTAATCCTCTGATAGTAACAGAGAAGGTAGCGTATTATCGAAAAGACATTTACAAGTTTTTATTTTAGTCTCTAAAAGTTGTTTTGAGCATATGTTCTTCCAAAAACACATACACACCTGCTTTGTCTAAAGGGTGTTTTTGGTATAATGTGTTTCGAAAAAGGTCAACTCTTTGTTCGGACAATTTCTTTGTATTTGGTGCAGAGTGTTGCTTCCTCATATATACCAGAAGTTAAAGGACATCAATTATTCGACTGTTTCCAAATCGTATGAAGTTAACAGATGTCAGAACAGTGAGATACCCCAGTGTACTGTATCCAAAATCCTTAAACGTCATCGGACTATCCGAAACGTTGTTTCAAAAAAGCCACTGCCTCAGATGATCGTATTTCGATCAGGTTAATACATCGAGGTCGGAAGAGGTCTTGCCACACCTAGCGAAAGAAATAGCATGAAAACATTCATTGCAGGGTACCCACATGAATAGTAACTAGGAAACTGACCAAACAAGATCATTTTAAAATAATCGCTACCTGCAAACGAATATTAACCAAAGTTCATCACCTTCACCATATTACTTGGGCAAGACAACATACCAACTTTCTGTTATTACACTGGCAACACATTATCTTATCATATTAGTCCTGTTTCCAGCTTGCTAAAACTGTTGGTAGGATTCATGTTCGTTGTTTGCCCAGAGGACAGATGAAGGAATACTGTCTTTCCCACAGGGAAAATACAAGAGTTGGTGCATTACATCTTTGAGCAGCTATTCATCATTATGAAAAACTGCTCTTCATATCCTCCAGGAAAGTGTCAATGGCGCTTTCTACAGACATCGTAGGAGACGGTATTGTTTTCTACATGCTAGGAGACGGTATTGTTTTCTATATGCTAGGAGACGGTATTGTTTTCTATATGCTAGGAGACGGTATTGTTTTCTACATGCTAGGAGACGGTATTGTTTTCTATATGCTAGGAGACGGTATTGTTTTCTACATGCTAGGACAAAGTCTGGCTATAACTTTGTGTTGCTGGATGACACTTCCCACCTAGCGTCTATTGTACAAAATTATCTCGACCAGGAAAACATGGCCAACAAAGTCTTTAGGTTGTAATGCCATTAAAAATTGTTGGGCAGACCTGAACCGGAAAATTACTAACCATAACCCACAAGCAACTACTGCAGTTGAGTATCAGCGCCTTTAGTGACAAATTGGTATGAAATAACCGTGTGATTACGTCAATAACCTCATTAACAGCATGCCAAGTCGCTTTGGGAAGGTACAAGATGGACAAACCAAGTACTGAATATTTAATATGAACTGATATAAGGTTATAAATGCTATTTATAATAGTTTGATGTTATACTTTGTCATTATATTTGTTATGGTTTTATTTTACCTCTTTATACAGGTATCTGATAAAGTTGTTTGTTGTTCTAATAAATCGTTGATGATGCCAGTAGGACCTTCTCATTATATAAATTGCGTATGCAGATGTTTAATATAACACACATTTCTCAACTTTACAGCGCTAAGTTTATTTATATTTTATCTTAATGATATTGTTTGTTATAAATTATGCAAATATTTTAGTCAAGGCTGTATCTGAAAAAGTCAGAAAAATATCTAATAGTGTCATCTAGTGATGTTGATGCAAAAATGTGATTCCATATCAAAAATAAGTTAAAATACACCAATTATAGAAGATGCGGACATTTAATTTGACTTATAAATTCAAAACTGCCTCCTGGAGAACATTTACAGTTAAGGAATGTTTAAGAATGTTCGATGGGTATTTGATTAAATTCTGTTCAGTACAGTTGGTATTGATCATTGTTTTTATGAATCTTCGAATCGGGAAACTTTAAAATTCATAGAGTGAAATGATAATTTTATTATTAGTAGTACTAATTCCCGCGTTGTCTGAATCAGTACATATTTTTGTAGTTTTTGGTTTTGTTTTTCAGTTGATATAGATCGTTCATATATACTAAGGATTATCATTATAATAATCTCAGTATCAAATCTTAACAGAATAACCATATAATTAGCTTAATTTGGTATCAGTATTAGTTAAATAATATTTTTTACAACTTCTTCATGTTTTGTATATTTTGGTTTGTTTTTAATAAAAATGAAAGGCTTGAGAGAAAGGCGAGACAAGAAAGAGGAAGTAAATTTTCCCTTGTGTAGTAAATACTCACGTTCTGCAGTGGGATCCTTAATGTACCGATTAAACTCCTCCAAAATTTTTAGTTACTTCTATAAATAATTTAAGAGGAGATCCTTGCTGGAAAAAAAGCAACTTGTTAGGATGTCCGTTCATGTTATCTGAGCTGTTGTATCAAGTTTAGTCTCGCAGGTTCGGGCTCAACGACCCTGAAAACCTTCACTTTGTTACTACCATCATGTCTGGATAACCTTCAACGCACACTTTACTCCCCTATCCCTTTGTACCTCGTAATAGGAGGCTACACGATACAAGTAAGGATAAACGAAGCCACTCCGAGCCTACTTACCTAGTAAGGTTGTGCTAATTCCAGATATGTGGGTTTGTTTAACATATATATAAAGCTACAAACTGAATTACTGTATGATATAATTTTGTATCATATTATTTGACAATGAAATTTTCGCATTTAAATATAAACGTGAATAAGCTACAAGCTGTTCTTTCTCTTTTCTCTTTTTGACTAAAATTATTTCGAAATTTATTTCATTAATTTAAACATTGTAGTTGCTATGTTAACTTCGCCAGAAGAGTTATAATTAGCAGGTGTGTAATGAAAATAACATATAATTGAGAAAATATTGCTAAATAAACTTTTGTTTTCCCCTATGTGCCATGATAAAATAACTATACGAGTATAATACAGTTTCTTTGAGTTTGCAGTTTTGAGTTGTTAACTGATTCTTATTTTTTATTCTCACTACACACATTTTCCAACAGACATTAAGATTCATTTCAGGCGTACGTTTTTCCTAGAGGTGGCAAAAAATGTTAGCGATTTGTAAAACAATTTTTATAGAAAAGTGATATTTAACTTTCATCGGAGTATTTAAATGTCCTATGCTGGTACAGCGGTAATTCTACGATTTACAATGTTAAAATTAGGGGGTTCGGTTCCCCTCGGTAGACTCAGCAGATAGCACGATATTGGCTTTGCTATAAGAAAACACACACCTTGTTGAGAAGAAAGCAAAGCTATTACTTTAATTTGTTACAAGTTGTCATGATTAAAAATGTGTTATTGTTAATGTTATTTTCAAATAAACGTAAGTACTCAGGGTTAATGTTTGCAAAATATTCGTGATCGGCCTTTGCCATTGTAAGTAAATGTTATAATATTTCAGGGCATTTTGTATTTATTTCAATGCGGTTGGATGTTACCTAAAGGAAAACAAATCAAGGTTACAGTTTATACCTTGTACGTTACCTACAATCGATATCAGTGATGATGTAAGTATAGCTGGTAGTATTAAAGGCTTAAATTTTATTTTCGTAACTCAATCAGTCGTGACACTGCGATACGCCTGCGGACTTCTAACACTAGGAACCGAGTTTCGATAGCCATGATGGATAAGGTACGGATGGGCTATAATGTAGCTTTGAGTTTAGCTGCAAACAAACTCAATCAATCTGTTAGATTTTATGTTTCTCATATATTACATTATTTCAAAATTGATTCAGTTACTTGAACGACATCCGCTTACTACATTTTGATGAGATCCACTAGATTCAGGATTAAATGATTTACAGTCTTATAGCAGTTGTTTGAACTACCTCATCTTTTATGTTTCACTTTCCAAAAGGGATTATCAGTAAGGTTTCTCAGATTTAACAGAAATCCGGAATTTTGTATGTTCATGAATATTATTATGAACTAGAATTTAATATCTGAATATCCTCGTTTAATGAGACGCTGCTTAGCAGGGGTTATCAAATCTGGTGGTGTACAACACTAAAATATTTGATATCTTTGAACTAGCAAATAGAAACACGGAAAACATCTTAATCTCACAGTGTCCACAAACTTTATAAAACGCAAATTGTTTTAAAATAAAATTTTGATAGATATCTCAGTCAGATTATGACAAAGATTTTTACAAATATTTTAATTTTTTACTGTGATTAAACGTCCAAGTTGCCTAGGTAGTAAATAAATAAGACTAATTACGTTTCTGTACATTTTCATACGTATTCAGTCCGAAAGAGTTAATGATACATTTGAAAAAAAATTCAAGTTGGAATTTCGAGAGGGACTATAGTGTAAAACCTTTGTTTTGAACTTAGCAAGGTGTATATGTTTCCATTCTGTCCAGTTGATTCAGCTTTTTTGCTCACGTTAAAGTACAATTAATTTAAAATTAGTTTTTTAACAAAACTACCATTATATCTTTAGATTTATAATGGCAATCTTTGATAAATATTAATGAAGTGCATGGGTAAAATCATATTTTATTTCGCATACAGTAATTTGCAATACACATTCGCGCACGGCATTCATTGACTATATCTTCTACAAAGAGGTGTTTTAAATATTCTAAGAATCTTTGTGAATTAGAAACACCGTAAATGTTTTCATAACTGAGCTCATGTTCAATTATTAGCTGTTCATATAATTCAGAAATACTAGTACAACGTGAAAATTTTGATTAGCTGTTTTTTTTTTCATGCCTTGTGCTTTTACTCAAATATTCACAAAAATGATAAAGGAATTATATTTAATCTAGCCATCCAGTTTTGAGAGCCTTCATATTCGTATTATTTCATATGTTGGTTTGCGTATAGGTTTGCGGGAAATTCGAAAACAAACAAGGGCTATCTGCGCTAGCAGTTCCTAGTGTAAGACTAGAGGGAAGTTAGCTAGTCATCACCACCTACCGCCAATTCTTGCACTAGGCTTTTACCGATGAATAGTGGGATCGACCGCACGTTATAACGTGCTCCCACGGTTGAAAGGGTGAACATGCTTGATATGACGGGGATTTAAACCCGCGTCCCTCAGATTACGAGTCAAACGCCTTAATCACCTGGCTATGCCAGGCCTTCCTCAATGAATAAGGCGTAAGTTTGAAGGTTTATAACTTTAAAATTGGTGTGATCCTCGAGTGGTCTTTGAGGGCTAGATCTTTCGTCTCAGCTATATTTCAATAACTGAGAAGCGAAAACACATTGTATGTAGCTTCCATACGGCCTAGGTCAGGTACGGTAAAGGCACTCGACTAGTAGTCCGAGAGTCGTAGGTTCGAATCCCCGTCACACCAAACATGTTCGCCCTTTCAACCATGGTGACGTTATAACGATTGCGATCCCACTATTCGTTGGTAAAAGAGTAGCCCAAGAGTGGACGAAGGGTGGTGATGACTAACTGCCTTTCCTTATACTGCTAACATATGGATGGCTAGCGCAGATAGCCATCGTGTAGCTTTGCGCGAAATAAAAAAGAAATATCCATTGAGAAACATGGTACGAAATTATAAAAAGACAGAAGAAAACATACTGCGAGATATTTTAAGCGTACAATTACATAATGGACTAACTGCGCTGTAGGGATCAAACCGTGATTTACAGACTTCATCATAATAAAACGTGCAGCGTTTAGAAGAAAAACAGTATTAATATGGCGGCCTGGCATGGCCAAGTGCGTAAGGCGTGCGACTCGTAATCCGAGGGTCGCGGGTTCGCGCCCGCGTCGCGCTAAACATGCTCGCCCTCCCAGCCGTGGGGGTGTATAATGTTACAGTCAATCCCACTATTCGTTGGTAAAAGAGTAGCCCAAGAGTTGGCGGTGGGTGGTGATGACTAGCTGCCTTCCCTCTAGTCTTACACTGCTAAATTAGGGACGGCTAGCACAGATAGCCCTCGAATAGCTTTGTGCGAAATTCCCAAACAAACAAAAATTAATATGGCACAGCGAATTCATACGATGGAGGTGAAACTCATTTCTTACGTTCAATAGTTTGATTTATGCAAAACATTGGCTACTTTCCAGAAGTTGTCAGCAAGCAACCTGGTAGTAGTCTCATTATTCAGTTTATGGAAATTATATCCTTTGTATTGTGCAAGGGAATCCTATGTATACTCACCAAGCTAAGACATCAACAATATGCCGCATAGTAATAAGATATGAATAAAACCCTTCACCAAGAGTAAGGTAATGTTAATAATTTTCGATCAGCTCTTCACCGACAAGCCATAAAATGTTTAATTCTTACATTTATTGTTTTATTAGTATCTACTTTACGTACAATATCGAGGTTAATTGCGCCTGAAAAGAATGATTTGCATATGCTAATACATTAGTGTGACTCATAACATGTGAAACCATGCCCCACGGACAACATGTTGAGCAAAAATATTTTTGGCTTATGACGATTTCCTGACCATTCAACGGTGCAATTACACCCAGAGTAGGCTTATGACTAGAAGAATATGCGTACAGTGAAAAATATATATATATAAGTTATCGAATACATCACATTCAAAGACGAATACTTAGCGAATAAAAACACCAGTAAGGGAAGATCTACACAAAATAATACGATGTAAAACCACGCCTGTGTCATTCCACCAGCATACGCATTATGTGTGTGTGTGTGAGTGTTTATATTTGTTCAACATAAGTTTATTCAAATGTCATAACTGAAAATTCTAGAAACCTATTATATTGAGTATCATTTTTTAAATGATTTGAGTAAGTATACACTAAAACCGCTTGTTCTGAAAGAAATTATATTTTCTATTAGAACGTTCTGTATAGTTGTGTGTATTCTTATAGCAAAGCCACATCGGGCTATCTGCTGAGCCCACCGTTGTAAATCCGTAGACATACTGCTGTACCAGCGAGGGCGTATAGTTGTGTCTACGAGGGCTGTTCATAAAATACGCGGACTGTTTGAATTGCGCGGCTCCAGTTGGTTCCAGGAAAATCCGCTTGGTGTCGCTAGGTTTGGACAGATCAGCTGATTACGACGCCATTTCCCGATTGCAGATATCTTCATTTGTGTATTAGCTACGCGGTTTTAAGTGAAGTGCGATTTTTTCGTTTGGCGGATTTCAGAATGAATGACCTGAAGGAGCAACGACTCACTGTGAAATTTTGTGTTAAACTTGGAAACTCTGCGACTGAAACTTTTGATATGCTTAACACGGCTTACGGTGATGTTGCTATGAAGCGTACGGTATGTTTCAAGTGGCATGAACGTTTTAAGGATGGTCGACAGTCCATTGAAGATGATGAGCGTCCTGGACGTCCTTCCACGTCAACTGACGACCCACACGTCGACAAAATCAACACCCTGGTGCGGGCAAATCGACGTCTGACTGTCAGGAAGCTTGCTAAAGAGTGTGAGATATCAGTTGGATCTTGTTACGAGATTTTGACCGAAAAATTGAAGATGCACCGCGTTGCTGCGAAATGTGTGCCTCAGAACTCGTGAGTTTTTGGCCAAACACTCGATCACTGTTCTTCCCCACCCCCCTACTCACCTTACCTTGCTTCTTGAGATATTTTCTTGTTCCCCAAACTCAAAAGACCCTTGAAAGGAAGAAGATTTGAGACGATTCTCGAGATTAAGGCAAATGCGACGAAGGAGCTGGAGGACATTCCACAAAAGAAGCGTACCAGGACTGTTTCAACAAGTGGAAACACTGTTGGGATAAGTGTGTGCGTTGGGGAGGAGAGTACTTTGAAGGGGTCCCAGACCTGTAACTTCTAAATAAAGTACATATTGTTTTATGACGTCAGTCTGCGTATTTTTTGAACAGCCCTCGTATTTGTCTTTGCTAATCTGTATTCTATGACACCACCAAATCAAATTATTCTTTTATTAGTATTTTCAGTAACTAAATAATTATTACCACATATTCTACGTTTCAAATGCCAGTTTTTCTCCGTCAATAGTAAGACAGCCAGTCCTATATAGGACTGCTTTTTGTGTTGATATATGTGCTAGGGTTCGATCCTGAGGTTTCTTGTTTGAAAGGCTGTTTCACTGCTATGCTTCAAGACAGATGTTTCCAAAAAGCACATATAAAAACAATTTTTGACATCTGGAATACCTTCTTCAAGAAGTAAGTTGATTATTTTTTCATTTTTTTCTTTCATTGTTTAGTCTTTCTGTAAAAAAAAAATCAATATTTTATTTTTATGGTCACAAAACACAAACACCAGTGAAAGATGCTCAATTATGTTTGGTTCCACCTTTATCTGTTAAAGCACGTTCTTCAGGGGTATGTTGAAAACATGTGTTATATTCCACAAGGTGGAAATATGACAAAAAGCGCAGCGTTCTCGTTCACTCATGATAATCTGTCAACCATGGAATAGTAATTATGCTGTAATAATACTTAATACTGTTGTAGCCAAGAAGTTGTAAACTATGCATTTCTACAATAGAATTTAAACCCATTTACTACCACAGTTCACCTGTCTGTGTGGTCTTCGGAATAACAAATTAATCACATAGTTGGGGATCTCGTACATTTAATATCTGGACATGAATGGGCATATTTGTAACCAGGTGTTTTAATTTTTTTTATAAAACCCATGTGGGCACATACGACGGTCCTCAATCATTCTTTAATGATAAGTTTCATAATAAATAACACAAAAATTAAGGGTTTGATCCCTGTGGAATAGTGTAATATTAACTACTTCATCTGTATAAAATACTACTCTATCTGTATAAAAATTTCATTGGCCAAGCAGAGCCCAATGGTTAGCTTGCCAGACTACAGAACTGATATTTCTAGGTTTGCGTCCCTTGACCGTCCAAAACAAAATCACGCTCCGCACTTTGGGCCTATGGGTTAATTATAATGATGAAACTAAAATCTTACTTTCGGTTCGACAAGAAAACAGCTCGAAAGTTGACTGCGCATAGTGTTATAAACAAACAAGTTTCTTTTTGTTTGATGATATAAAACTTTTTATTAATCTTTACTTAATGTACGAGTAATTAGAATTTATTATTCGTTGCTTAACATTTTTCCTATTTAGATTTAAGAGCTGTAAAGAAACATATTTTGAAAATAACAGCAGTGCACATTATTTTATTTGCTGTCTTTTTCTGTGAGGCCCGGAATGGCCAAGCGTGTTAAGGCGTGCGACTCGTAATCTGAGGGTCGCGGGTTCATATCCCCGTCGCGCCAAACATGCTCGCCCTCCGAGCCGTGAGGGCGTGATAAAAGTAACGGTCAATCCCACTATTCATTGGTAAAAGAGTAGCCCAAGAGTTGGCGGTGGGTGGTGATGACTAGCTGCCTTCTCTCGTCTTACACTGCTAAATTATGGACGGCTAGCACAAATAGCCCTCGAGTAGCTTTGTGAGAAATTCAAAACAAACGTTTCTTTGTATCCTACGTATAATGTAATTAAAAAATTATTTGTATAAAAATGAAAAGCTAAAAGTAACTTCCATCGGTAGAAAAAACAGATTAAAGGACAATACGTAAAAGATTTTTGTACAATAACACAGCATAAAAAATTATCGATTCTTTAACTGTGAGAAAACGTAAAAGATGTTTTGGTAAAGAAATATATACTTTATGTGTAAAATGATAAACATTTGTTTATCAGTGTCGTTTATTTAATTATCGTTACGATAAAACATGCATATTTTCACTCATTTTTGCTCAATATTTAAATATAATACCAATGCTAATATAGTTAGCTTAGCGAAAATTTTAATAGCGTTTTTCACGCTAGAATACATGAAAAAATTATTGGTTTCTGAGAATATTAGAATAATTTATTTCAAGGTGTTTCCGCATATTTCAGCTTACTGATAAAATCTGCTAGAAATCAAATCATTAGATTGGAGATTTCTAATATTATGAAGTAGCTAAAGATCTTTAATGTAAAAACTTCAACAATAAAGAATGGTCATTGCATATATAAAGGACGCTATTAAGCACAAATTTCGTAGGACCTTATGGATCGAAAACTTAAAAAAAGACTTGTGGGTCAATATAAAAGAAATGTCAAGAATTTCTGATAAATGTTTCAGATCAGATAAACTTTGAAATAAAAACAAGGAAAAGGGTAATACTTTTTACTGTTCTGTTTTATGTTTAACTAAAAACAAGAAAAAGGATAATACTTTTTACTGTTCTGTTTTATGTTTAAATAAAAACAAGAAAAAGGATAATACTTTTTACTGTTCTGTTGTAAAATAAAACAAGAAAAATGATAAAACTGTTCTGTTGTAAAATAAAACAAGAAAAATGATAATACTTTTACTGTTCTGTTTTATGTTTAAATAAAAACAAGAAAAAGGATAATACTTTTTACTGTTCTGTTTTATGTTTAAATAAAAAAGAAGAAAAGGATAATACTTTTACTGTTCTGTTGTATGTTTAAATAAAACAAGAAAAGGATAATACTTTTACTGTTCTGTTTTATGTTTAAATAAAACAAGAAAAAGGATAATACTTTTACTGTTCTGTTTTATGTTTAAATAAAACAAGAAAAAGGAAATACTTTTACTGGATAATAAAACAAGAAAAAAAGGATTACTTTTACTGTTCTGTTGTATGTTTAAATAAAACAAGAAAAATGACAATACTTTTACTGTTCTGTTTTATGTTTAAATAAAACAAGAAAAAGGATAATACTTTTTACTGTTCTGTTTTATGTTTAAATAAAAACAAGAAAAGGATAATACTTTTTACTGTTCTGTTTTATGTTTAAATAAAAACAAGAAAAAGGATAATACTTTTTACTGTTCTGTTTTATGTTTAAATAAAAACAAGAAAAAGGATAATACTTTTTACTGTTCTGTTTTATGTTTAAATAAAAACAAGAAAAAGGATAATACTTTTTACTGTTCTGTTTTATGTTTAAATAAAAGCAAGAAAAGGATAATACTTTTTACTGTTCTGTTGTATGTTTAAATAAAAACAAGAAAAAGGATAATACTTTTTACTGTTCTGTTTTATGTTTAAATAAAAACAAGAAAAAGGGTAATACTTTTTACTCTTATGTGTTATGTTTAAATAAAAACAAGAAAAAGGGTAATACTTTTTATTGCTCTGTTGTATGTTTAAATGCTAAAGTGTTTCTGATGTGGTTAAGATTCTCTTCTTGAAGAAATGGAGAGTATTGTAGAAGAAACACCAGTAGAACCTAAACTATCAAAATAATCACAAGCACGTAGAGCATTTATATATACATACTGTAACACTTATTGAAAACTTATCAGTGAAAAATTTACCTAAAAAAACTGTAAATACCTATGGGGTAATTGTAGCATTAACAATGCTAAGTACCATTCTGAATATTGAGATAATTTGATACAAACACGTTTCAATCAATAAGACGTTAGAAATTCCTTCACTTCTACATATTACCAGTTCTCATGAAACTACGGTACACTAGGTATTGAGCTTCGTACTGAATTATTTATGTTAGACTGACAAGCAACGTCTGACTCAATGGCAACAAGAATGGTTGAACACTTTGCAGGAACTATATATAGTTTGTTTTTTCCCTGAAAATTTGCAGTAAAACACCAAACTGTGCATGGGTCTCTAAGTGGGTAACAAGCAAGGAAAGTATGATTTAGTTTTTGTCAATAGAGCACTTTTATGTTAATTCAGACAGTTGTCATGGCATTGTTGTTATGCTTTATCCATGAAAGACTCATCATCAGAGATTCTTTTGTGAAACCTATGACGAAGCTAGTATTTGTTCTTGTTGAAATGGAAAGAAGGAGAGATTCAAAGATAACCTGCCAGTGTGAAGTAGTAATATGTACGAGGTATTACAAGTATAGGGGGTGTAGATGATAAACCAGTCGCCCTTAGAGTTAGCCGTAAGAGAGGCAAAGAAACTCCAGTAGAGGAGGCGCTGTCAAGTGATTAAAGAGAAGAGTGTATTCACACAGAAGAGACGAAACAACTAACAACCAAATACGTTTCGGAATTGTGCATTCGAAGTTGCAAAGGAAGAGAACGATTTAGGATTAGGTAAGGAACGAAAAATACGAGTGGAGTGCAAAAGTATTTCAATGACGATACGAAAGATGAATGCTAAAATAATGGCAAAACAGCATAACTATGACGTACTAGTGGTCCACTTTTGTTGAAATAGAGACGTCTTAATCAGTAAAAATAATACAGCACAGTAAAAGTGATTCCTGGATCGTGTCCTAAGAAGCTATGTACCTCACTTTTGGGCTTCAGGAATTTTCGGATCTAATGGAATTACGCATCAGTGAGCAAAATAACTCTATATTTTTTAAATAAAATAATACGTGTTTCGTAACGTTTAAAAACAGATCTAGAGGTATGAAACTTTTATAAAATTATTACAATATTGGGAAGCAGGAGACTTTACAATAGGAAACAGTGACTTGTAGCAGTTTTAGTACTTCTGGTGTGAGGCGTTACAATGAGCTTATAGGTTTAAAATATCTAGTAATATTCTTATTGGAAGAAGAAATCGAGACGTTAAATTTATTATTGAATGGTATATAATTGTAGCATTTTTTAAAATTGAAACGGCACGTAGACACCCTTAAATTTTAAAGGATATAACGAGTATTAAGTTTGTTTTGAAAAATGGTGGCTTTGTAGGTATCGTTCTGTTGTTTTAACTATTTTGTTAAGGCGAAATCAAATTATTAAAATACTTCTTTTGATACTTCAATACATAGGTTCAACTTTGAGTGATTTCTAACTTTTTCTTACTTAGTAAGAGTTTTTTCAGTTATTGTTTGCCACTTCTTTTGCATAATACTTTCTAATTATATTTATAAATTTTAGAAGCGAGATAATGCTTGTTTTACAGTTACAGTTTTATAAAGTTATACATACACCAAGAGTATAAGTAATGTAAAATATTGCAACAACTGAACAATAAAATATGACGAAATAATAACAAATCATGACTTTAATTATGTCTGTTGAAAATTTAATCCTGCTTGCGTGCCTGGCTACATTAGTATATTAAGACACGTAACAATATAGCATCCGATAGAGTTAAATATAGTAAGATAACGTGACAGGAATCCCAGGGAGTCTCATGTATTGCTCCAAAAATCAATGAGGTGAAGAAAAATATGAGTGTTTTATTGGCAGGAGGAAGGTCAACTTACTCACGATTGATGACCGTCTTCGTCACGGGATTCAAGACCTCAATCTATTTTTCTTTCAATCTTTTCACCAAACGCTGAGGAAATATTAAATTGAATAATTGAGATTTTTATGTATAAAACATCTAAGATGTTTAATTCAATGCAAAACACTTAAGCAGCCCATTTATTGTTGTAAAATGATAACAAGTGATCATTTACACACTCACTAGAAAGCTTTGAGTTCGAACAGTGTCAACAAGTTAAAAAGTAAAAATACTCAAAGTTGACTGAAAATAACAAAAGGCCGTGGCCTAAAGAAATTGTTCGAGTTTACGTAAATAACTTCTAGCGTAATCAAAATTGTGCAGTTGGTGATTATTGTTTGGAAATTTGTCAAGGTATGGCATTGCTGATTTCACATATTCTAGGAACAAATAGGCTTAACGTTCGAAAGATATAAAGTCGAAACAAAAACAGGTAGGTATTTCTCACTCTAACATACGCTTTGACTTGTTATTAATGCTCTGCATTCGAGAGTAATCTAGTTAAGCATACAGTTTGTATTTTCATGTGTGTATGTAGTAATGATGAGGTCAGACACCCGAACGGTTCACTCACAGTCATGGAATTTCATAATTATTGGCCAAAAGATGGGCAAGAAGCCAACAGCAAATAGTGTGGAGTGTGCTATGTGGAATATCGAGACTCAAACCTTGCTCCTTCCGATAAGCAACCTGGTACACCAATCACAATTCCACACTTGGTCACTTTTCTAATTAGCATAAACAGTTTCTAAAATTGTTGCTTTTCTAGCTTTGCATGATATTACTGCCTTTTATTTATTTTTTAAATATATTTAATGGACGCTAATTGTTACTTGGTTCTTTAGGTGGAATAGAATCGTCTAAATTCACATTAAACGAAACAGTAAACGATGTAACAATCTTAAAACACTAAATCATAAATTCATAGTGACATTTAATAAACTAAATATGACTTAATAGGTTGTATTACAGGTTATTCTTGTTTTAATAATCTTTAGGTACTAGGTAAAAAAATAGCTCCTGGAACCCTATTAGGTAGAGTTCTCGGACTGTAAATGGGACGATTCCAATTTCACGTTCTTTACCGTTTAATATATAGCGTCATATATATCAAAAGTATTTCACACTTGTAACAGTAAAATAACCACTATTCAGTGAGAAGAAAAAAGTAGCCTGTATACTGGTAGTCGAGCTGTTGACTAGCCTAACTTTTTTGATCAACTAGTTCAAAACTAAAAAAGGCTAAATGTGTCTTTGTTTGAAAATGTAAAACAAAAACAGTTTAATTTGATATAACACCCGAATTATTTTTAACTACATCTTGTTATCCATGGGTTTTCCTAGCGAAACATTACTGCAGTAGAAAATTCACCGTTATAAGTAATTTAAAATGAATAAAAAAAGACACATTTAAGATTATGAAATTCTATTCCAGAGTTCGTAAATAACTATATTTACTAGAATATTCTTAATTTTTTGTATTATTTTTACTAGGCAATATAAGGTGCAATAAGGCACTATATATTAAAATATGATAAAGTTTAAAAACCCTTAGGAAAAGCTCTGGCATTATCATAGAACATTGGGTAAATTTGAGATTTGAAATACGTTTTAGAATGACATTAAAATGTCAATGTGAGATGCTGATAGTAATTTATTTATTCAACGTATTAGTAGGCAGAACGTATGGATTGTTTGTCTAGTTTGTTTTTGAATTTCGCGCAAAGCTACATGAGAGCTATCTGCGCTAGCCGTCCTTACTTCAGCAGTGTAAGACTAGAAGGAAGGCAACTAACCATCACCACCCACCACCAACACCTGGGCTACTCTTTTACCAATGAAGAGTGGGACTGGCCGTTATATTATAACGCCCCACGACTGAAAGGACGAGCATGTTTGATGTGACGGTGATTCGAGCCCGCCTTAACCACCTGGCCATACTGGGCCTAGGACGTATGGAAACTACATACAATGTGTTTTCGTTTGTTAATTCTTGAAATCTAAAGACGAAAGATCTTGCCCGGAAGGACCACTCGATGTTCAGAGTAATTTTTGGATTATATAGTTGTTTTTAAACTTATATAAACACGTTTTGAAATGTAATTAGTTTCAAATAACGAAATAGAATAATAAACAGAATGAATGCAAATAGTGAACGTTGGGGAAATAACAAAATACAGTATATTTCTGTCTCTCCCTAAGTGGCCACGGACTTATAACGCTTGGAATCAAGTTCGATACCCGTAGTAAACTGAACAGAGATAACCCATTCTGTATCTCTGTGCTTAACTTGAAACTTACGTTTAATTTCCGATTTATTATAACTTCTTAATGCTCCCATTCACAAAAAACCTCTAGGCGTCGCATAAATTGTGCTATATGAAGACGCTGATTGGTAGAAATAAATTATTTGCTTCTACTGTTCACAATCTTTTTTTTTTTCTGACTGATAAACTATACTCATAAGTGAAATCTGTAAAATGCCTTGCCAAGAACATGAACATAGAAAGAAAGGAACATTTTTAGACTGTGTTATTGGACTACGTTGTCCGGTGCCTCCAATCCGTTCTTCGGCTCTGACGTTTTTCCTACATTTGGATTTTCGCGATCAGGGGTTTCAATTCCAAAATATTTCGTTCATTAAATTTAAGTAGATGCATGTGTTTCTCTTCACACTTCATAAGTTTTACTTTTTCGAAATATTATTTCTATATAACTTTAAATCTACTTAGTTTGCCCAGAGAGTGTATCCGAAGAGTCAGTCCTGTTGCATCAAAATGCGCTATGCAATTTGGAGCATTGTTGCATTTTGAGCTGATAGACTAGAGGGAAAGCAGCTAGTTTAAAACCCTCATCACAATAGGCCTACTTTTCTCTGGTCAAATATTCCATTATTTAGCTAGATAAGAGGAGCCCAAAAGTTTATGCTGGGCGTTTCAGGGTAACTGCTTGCACCCTTGTTCACCTGCTTAGAATTAAGAATGACTACGAATTTTAAATTTTTATGCGGCAAATTAAATACCACTTTTCCTTTGTCTTACAGTTGGGATCGAAACCTGACATCACACATCTTCACACTTTCAGCCACGGAGATGTTACAATGTCACGGTTGAAACTGTAATCCATACAGTCACAATTGATCAGAAGTTAAAAATAATAACAAAAGTTTAATTATGTGGTTCGAAGTAACAAACGTCTACTCTATGTGTGCGATATAAGTGTCATACCTTTTGGTTTTAACAGACCTTTTAACAGATCTCTAGATATCTAAACGTATAATGTAACTGTCACATTTTCTGGTTTTAACGGACCTTTTAACAGATCTCTAGATATCTAAACGTATAATGTAACTGTCATATTTTCTGGTTTTAACGGACCTTTAAACGTACGATGTAAATGTCATACATTTTGATTTTAACAGATCTATAGGTATCTAAACGTACAATGTAAATTCAAACATTTTGGTTTTACCACGCCTCTAGATATTTCCAATGTCTGCTCTTATAATGGAGATGATTAAAATATTTTTACGTAACTGCTTTATTATTTTGTTCCATTAATTTTCCGGAAAAAAGCAACAGCTAAGTTCTCAAATTGGCACGTAAGCTATGACAGTAAATAATACAAGCTAACCAAAAATAAAATGTAATTATCCTTTGGATTAAGGTCAAAATAAAGTTGTGATAAATGGTATAAAACAAAGATCCGAAGTCAATTTTGTCTAATAAACAAAACATTAATTAAGGAGCATTATCGTGCCTTGAGAAAGGTTTAGTGATAAAGTAGTCTGGTGTGGCACAGAACATGTCTTGAATTCTGATGTAAACAAGCTTATTATTTTGATCAATCGTACTTTGTAATATATTGCCATCTATCGACACCTTTGGTAAATACGCAAACGAATGAACATAGAGTTTCGGTTTTACTTTTTCATAATACTTAACATCAATATTTTGAATTCACAACACTTTTGGTTTTATTTTCTCCAGGAATACAGAGTTTGGTCGAACTGAGTTTCTCTTGCATAAAATAGTAAAAAATGTTTATGTTCGTTCGACAGGCACCGCACTCAGAACAGTGGTAAGTTAACATAGTTCAGCTTTTCCGGCTTTCACTGCGGATTGAACTAGCAAAAAACGTGGAAAAAACGGCTTGTAAAAGCTGAGAATCCACATCTTCTATTACACAGCATTTACGGCCACTACCATGTTTTGTTTGGAATTTTTGATTCAGGTATGAATTTCACCCCCTAATTACTTGGAAGCTTATTTATTTACACTTAAGTAAGAAAGGGTATGACGTGTTTGCAAGGGCTATTAATTCAGCTGTAAGAAAGCTTATAATGCTAAACATTGGCTTTCTAAATTAAGGACGGCTAACGCAGATATATATATAACCAAAAACAAACCGAAACTTAACCATTCAGTATTAATATTCGATTTAAATATATATTCATTTACCCGGTGACAATTCTCTCGACAGTGAAGAAATTGGTAATTGTTAGAACGAAGCAAAACTATGGGCTAAATGAGACTTGACGGTTGTTCCTTCGAAGGAAAAAAAAAGGATTTCACTAGTGTGTTAACTTTTTATACTTCAAGAAATCCTGTTGATGACTTATTATAGAGAATCTAGCTGAAGATTCATAAACGTCAATTGTATATTTGTATAAGGTATATGTAGATAAACTGTACAGGATTCATGATGTCAGTTTGATTTATTTGTTTTGTTTTGGAATTTCACGCAAAGCTACACGAAGGCTACCTATGCTAGCCGTTTCTAATTTAGCAGTGTAAGACTAGAGGGAAGGCAGCTAGTCATAACCGCCCACCGCCAACTCCTGGGCCACTATTTTACAAACGAATAGTTGAATTAACCGTTTCCTTATAACCTCCTTACAGCTTAAAGTGCGAGCATGTTTGGTACGACGGAGAGTCAAACGCCTTAACCCACCTTGCCATGCCGGGTGGTTAATACGAAGAGAGAGCTTAAATATGGATGCGGAAATTGGGACATTTTACACAAAGTTATTAATGTTATTACGTCGTTTTTCAAGTAGGAAGGATTGTGAGATAGCAAATTTATTTTATTATTATTATTATTATTACAGTTGTGTTTATCGTTCATTTACTCTTTCCTTCTATCGTTATGTATGTCTATGAATTTTCCGTTGCATTAAAACACTCACTTGCTTTCTATGTAATCAATTGTAGTCTGAGTAAACGAATATGTTCGTATGGAGAAACTGACACCAGCTTCCCTGCCAGTGGCGTGAATATACTATTAACGTAGCAGAAAAGTGTGTAAATATATGGTCACATTAGGTTGTACTCTTGTGGCGTACTCTGTGAATAAATATCCTGACAGAATCTCCCCTAAAAAAGAAAGTGTGTATTATTGAAGGGCAGAGTTATTAATGTATGTCACTAGATATTGATAGATGTTCTTTGAATATTTAAAATCATGTTGTGATAGATGAATTACATATATGCCGTTTTGATTACAAAGCTAAATATAATCATGTGTTTAAGGAATAATTTTACTATTGCGCTTTTTTTTATTTCAACAAACTGTGCGTCAAGTGAGTGGTTGGCAAAAATATTACTAATTTTAAAAGTAATTATTGTATTTTTAGATAAAATAATTTTATTATTGTAGCTTTTCAATGAAAAACGCTGTGTGTAATATCTCGCGTAAAAATCTGATAACTTACTTTCTAATTTTCTTCTTATACTATGCCATAGATTTAATTGTTTTAATCAATGTAGCATCTCTCTCATCCTGAGTCCCCCAATCAGACAGGGGTAAGTGTTCAGATTTCTAACCCTCCAATCAGAGGCTCGATTTCAGATAGCCAGATGTGACTCGCTGTTAGAAACACACACACATCCTTAAAAATTGCGGATAAAATAATCTTTAATTTCCTGAGAAAACAGACAAGATGTGGTTCTGGAAATCTGATATTATTTGTTACAGTAATATCAAATAGAACTTTCTTAATATCAACATTTAGTTATTTGCCACGATATAAATATAGATATATAGGTATAAGTATAGATATAAATATAGCATTAAAATACTTACGTACTTTAGGTTTCTAGTATAGCGGGGAACCTTCAATGTTTTTATTCAAATAGAAATATAAAATTATGTTATTGATAATCCAAATTGTACAACTTCGACGTAAGAAGAAAGACAGCATTAGAGAAACGGATTTCAGTTGAATATATCTTTGTCCTTGCCAGCTCTGTCTGCCGAATACAGCGCATTGTACAGGATTACTGACATTAAAAATTATTGCAACAATGAGTTGTTTTTGTTGTTTTTTAGATAAGAGAAGGAAACGCACTTTAAGTTGTCAGCAAATCTTCAAATAACTTTTGTCAGCTAAACGAAAATGACAATAATTGATTTCAGATGTACGTTATACAGGAATCGACGTGTTAGACTTTGTTTTTCAGAATCTCCAATATGAAAACCTGGTCTGCAACCTCCGATTATGGTTACTTTCTTGAGTGAATATCTTAGTTATAACCTGTTTCTAGCTCTAGGAACAATTATAAGCATCTAAGAAGTAATAAAAGGACAACCGCGTATAAAAAAAAACACGATTAATTCAGTTATTATGGTATGCCAGTGAAGCATAATCTGAAGATTCATGTTTCATATGACACTACATAACACTAAGACTAAGGAATACATTTTCGTAGCTATATACAGGTTTCTAGTAGAAAGGATTAAGGTTTGCTGTTAAGATATCAACAACTATTTCTAATTTGAAACCCATACAATAAAAGTATAGAAAAATTTGTTTAAGAGTTATGTCTTATTGTGATCTTATGTCATACGAAACATCGGTCTATAGTCTATGCTGTATTGGTATAAGGCGTTATATTCCATAATAATATCTATATACTAAACGAATGTGATATAAATAGTGTTTCTACCAAGCCTTTGTTGTTACAAACCAACCCGACATGATCACTAGTATTTGAATTAAAGTTCTCGTCGGTAGCGGCACAGTGTACAGTTAAAATGCTAATATATTGTGACATTAACTAGAAGTTTAGTGTTATTATCATTATTTCTTGTCGTAATTTAGAGCCGTAAATTATATTTCTCTAGCGTTGAACTTACTGGATAAAATAGCTTGGAATATTTTTAAAACTCTGTAAAGAACGTACGACATTCGAACATTTTTATAATGCCAACATTCGATGATTTTCCTTTGTTTGTTTGTTTTTGAATTTCGCGCAAAGCTACTCAAGGGCTATCTGCGCTAACCACCTCTAATTTAGCAGTGTAAGACTAGAGGGAAGGCAATTAGTCATCACCACCCACCGCCAACTCTTGGGTTACTCTTTTACCAACGAATATTGGGACTGACTGTCACATTATAACTCCCTCTTTCAGCTGTGACGGGGATTCGAACCCGCGACCTTCAGATTAGGATTCGAACGATTTAACCCACCTGGCCATGCCGGGCCTAGCATTCGATGATTTAAAACGTTAATATAAAGTGAAAAAACTAAACTGACCGAAACATGAGACAACTCGTCTGGAACACGTTTTTTGTCATGATAAAAATAGCTTTCTTATGAAATTACGCAGCACAGCTTTGGTTTGTTTTGAATTTCGCCCAAAGCTACTCGAGGGCTATCTGCGTTACCCGTTCCTAATTTAGCAGTGTAAGACTAGAGGGAAGGCAGCTAGTCATCGCCACCCAGCGCCAACTCTTGGGTTACTCTTTTACCAACGACTAGTGGAATTAGCCAGGACATTATAACGCTCCCACGGCTGAAAGGGCG